>NC_036455.1:7410470-7710470 GCF_002775205.1 Xiphophorus maculatus | reverse complement strand
TTTTTCCACAGTTCACACATGAAAACGGCTTTTCACCTGTGTGAATCTTCATGTGCTGAGTTAAATTACTTTTTTGACTAAAACTTTTTCCACAGTTCACACATGAAACAGGCTTTTCACCAGTGTGAATCTTCATGTGCTGAGTTAAATGACCTTTTTCACTAAAACTTTTTCCACAGGTCACACATGAAAACGGCTTTTCACCCGTATGAGTTCTCATGTGAGCATCAAAAACAGATTTGAAAGTCAAACGCTTTTTACAGATGCCACATGAGAAAGGTTTTCTTCTTTCCTGATTTTGGTTCTTAGCTTCCTGGAAGATGACTTGGTTCCTGTTTGGTTCTGATTCAGTGTGGTCTGTTTGCTCATCAACAGGAACCAACATGCAGGTATCAGTCTCCTGTTTTAATTCAATCTGTTCTTCAGCCTGACTGCAGTAAACTTCTTTCTCTTCCACTTTTATCTGCTGGTGTTTTAGATCCTCCTGCTCTTCTTTTATCTGATGATCTTCTGGCTCTTCCTGTTCTTGTTTCACCTGCACAGGTTCTAACTCCTCCTGGTCCAGAGTGGATCTCCTCTCCTGGTTATAAACGTTACACTTCAGGGAATCTGGACAAGAAAATAGAGCAAAAGAGCAATTGTTAACTTTACTGAAGTAAATCGTTTAAGGCAGAAATTAACAAAAAACCATTTGAAAATTCAAGAGCGTAGACAGAGATATAGATGAATCGACATATCCAGCTGACATTTGGAGAATTCTCAAATGAACGGATTTTAAACAAATACTATAAATTATATTCAAATTTAATTTTAGTCCACATTTTTAAAAGCCCTGAGGAACTCCATCCAACCATTCGACTCATGAGCCGATGCACCGCGGTGCTTCATTTGCTCTACTGTGACATCAACTGGACAATATATGTAAAATAGGCAGCGTGAAAACAACATGAAGCTTTACAATGAATAAACAAGTTTAAAATGTTTGTGATTCTGATACATAAATTCTGATTAATCTGGTTGTATGAAACAATGGCTGGATCCAAAAGAAAACTAGAAACAAATAGAAAAGAGAGAGTTGTGATTGGCTTGTTACTCGCTATGTCACCAGGGACAACGATTTATTACTAAAAAATAAAAACTTTAACTGCTCAGGTTTAGGTGAGTTTTCTGTCTTACCCGCTCCATTACTCAACACATCACTAATGAAAAGTTTGATCTTTGTTATTTGCTTGTCAAACGGGAAAAAATAAACTATAAAAGCAATTTTCAAGTTTTTTGGACATTGAACTTCTTTATTTATGTAACTGTTTGGTGTATTAGTTGAAAACGGCGTAAACATAAGGAAACTGTAAATTCCCACCCATATTGTGCCCATGAATGCACCTTTGCCCATACGTCATTGTGCCCTATTTCCCCATAGACTATAAATAAACGCCTCATGGACCGCTCTTGCCTATTGTTACTGAAGAGATTTAAGGCGGCCATCTTGGAGCGGTCGACCGTTCCACTCAGCTTTATGTTTAACAGACTCAATGACGTATCAGCGCATTTATCAATCATAACTCGCTAAATACTAAACAGATATTCACAATTTTTCTGTAAACCTTATTAAAAGGTTAGCAACATTTACAAGGAAATGATTTTTAAAGTATTTTTGAATGACTGATATAAGGTTGTGCATATTTAACTATTCTTAGTGGGGAAAACAGATTAGAGTCAGAATAGAATGTGTTGATATTTCTGTATTATGATTATTTTACAAAGCCATGCGGGGTCTACTCATTATATTATGTCTATGCTTTTCCCCACCTTCACTTCCGGTTCACAGCATTGTCGGGCTTATTAGTGCAGATAGGCACCGGGTGTGGCAGCCAAGCTATGAGTGTTGTTGTGTGCAGTTGGATGTCTGTCGGATGAGCGCTGGCGCCGCAGGATCATCAATATATGTGCTGCTGGTAGGATAAATGGATTTTTGATGTGTCACTTATGGCTGGTTCTGTGTAACGTCAGTGTCGCTTTTTATATTGTTGCTACTAGGCCTGTCACAATAACAAATTTTGCTGAACGATTAATCGTCTCAAAAATTATTGCGATAAACGATAATATTGTTTGAAGACCATTTTACACTGATTTAATGGAAATGACGTAATAATGCATGCGATTTCCTGCCAAAGATAGATACACTTTATTTTCAAAAGAACACTAAACACTGGAACTGATGAACAAAATAAACAAAACAACCAAAACCATAAATAACATGGATTCTCAGTCTCCATTAATAAAAAATCTACTTGAACAAAAATTAAACAACATAAAGCCAAAGTGGAAATAAATACTGCATTCAACCAAAAGAGTGCAGATTATAAAGTCTGTATATCATGTTGCCCTATAGTAATAATTAGATTTAAATAGAGAAGATGGGCACATCGACTACCCGATGCAATAGTTCACACTACACAATCCCCCCCCTCTCCATACGACAATTTTAGAACGTTGATCGTTCTCTAAGATTGTCGCTTGCGATTTCGTAACCGATCATCCTGTAGTGTGTGGTGTGTGCTACTAATTTGGTTTGCAGTTGTTTTAAGTCTCAGACTGCTCCTAGTGTTTGTTCTGGGTTGCTGTGCTTCATTGGGTTTTAAATTAGAATAATAAAGTCTATTTTTAATATTATAAAAGTATGTATAAATAAAATATATTTTGTATACTACTTCTGTTTCATAATTTTAAGCCAGACTTGCCTGGGTACTTTTAATAGGGAGAGCCTAGGCCACTTGATATTATTTGAAACTCCATGTCGTCTGTCACGATCCGGGTTTTCTCATGTGTTACACCTACGTATGAAACATCACCTCAATGCAGCAGTGGCTTGTTGATTGGACTTTTATATGAGGTTTAGTTTGACAGATAATAACACCTCTATTATTGTTTCATGCTGTTTGCATTGCAAGGCTTTACTAGCTTATATATGCACGTTCCAATTAGTAATTACCTGAGATCATTGGATGAAGCTGAAGTTGGTTTCCTATTCCAGCTTCTGATTCAGGAAATGGCTAAAGGGCGAGTCCACTTAATTTCTCACTACCTTCCACATCTTTAATAGACTCTAGTTTAAAAACTACAACAGCTAGACTCTTCTGACCTGGACTGGGTTAATCTGCTCTCACAGCAGAATATTTATAACCATGTTTCTGATTTGTGAAACTTCAATAAAGGTTGATTTCACCACTTTTTAATCTCTGTTATAGTATAACTGCTCAAATTCCCAAACTACCATAACACCTAAACTCTTGAAACCTGGACAAGATTATTTTCAACTAACAGCGGAATATTTAAAACCATCTTTGTGATTTGTGAAACTTTTATCCGATTTGTGGAACTTCAATAAAATGCCATTTTTACCCATCTTTGCATCCAGCTCATAATAAAACTGCTCTAATGCCAAAACTACAACAACTACGTATTTCAAACTTAGACTAGATTATTCTTCTCTAATAGCAGAATATTTTAATTCATGTTTGGGATTTGTGAAACTTCACTAAAGTTTAGATTACTATTCAAACTTGTTCCATGCAGTTTTTTAAAATTCTAATTCAATTCTAATTCAAAACCACTTAATTAATCCTAATGGGAAATTAAATGTTGGTGTTACTCATGAATTCTTCCAAGAGTTATTGTAGATGGAGATGGTTGTTGGAAGGAAAGATCTTCTGCAGCCGTCTGTTACATAAAGTTTCACAAATCAGATAAAAGTTTCACAAATCAGTACAAAGTTTCACAAATCCCAAACCAACTTCAGCTTCGTGTAGTTAAAGGAGGAAAAGCCATAAAAGGTAATTTTATTTCTACATCAATAAGCCATTTTCACAGCGTAATTGTGATTCCTGCGTTCATTTACCGGTTAACAAAACATTTATACGGGAAAAGAACATTTACTAAAACTAGAAAATTTCTGAAGAAATTTAACCGGGGCCTGCCAAAGTGTGCCCGTCGGTTTGGACCCAGCGTTCTGATGCTACAAATTAGCATCAATGCTAAAGAAAGCTGCAATCATATGAATACAATGACAAGAATGTTTACTAACATGGACTTGCACCATTCAGTATGATAAAGTAAGTGTATCAGCTAAAATTAGCAAAAATGCTAATGTTAGCGTGATTGCTGTCAGTAGCATGTGGGACATCACTGGGATGTTTTCTATAATGGTATTACTCCATTCAGTAGACTAAACATGGCTAATAAGTCAAATAAATAGCTAATAGCTTATATAAGCTAAAATGCTAATGCTAATGAACTGCCTTGCGCAGCAAGGCAGTTCCCTGACCTGAGAGAAAAAGATAATGCAGAATAATATTATTGCACCGCCTGCGGCGGTGCACTAACCTCAGGGGCATGTTGAGGCTTTTATTTTGAAATTTTTGTTAAGCTTAATTTCAAAGGTCCAAACTAATCCCATGTCTAATAGTCATTGGGTTAAATCAGTTATTTATTGCTCAAAAGAGCAATTACCTAATGTAAGATTTCTCAAGGCTTTTATTTTGAAATTTTTGTTAAGCTTCATTTCAAAGTGCCAAACTAATCCCATGTGTAACAATTGCTGGGTTAAATCAGTTATATAATGCTCAAAAGAGCAATTATCTGATGTAAAAATTGTCAAGGCTTTTATTTTGAAATTTTTGTTAAGCTTAATTTTAAATTGCCACACTAATCCCATGTGTATCAGTGCTTTGGATAAAAAAGTCACATAAAGCCAAAAAGAGCAATTATCTGATGTAAAAATATTCAAGGCTTTTATTTTGAAATTTTCAGTATGCTTCATTTCAAAGAGCTAAACTAATACCATGTGTAACAGTGCTTTGGATGAAAAAGTCAAATAAAGCCAAAAAGAGCAACTACATGATGTAAAAATATTCAAGGCTTTTATTTTGAAATTTTCAGTAAGCTTCATTTTAAATTGCCACACTAATCCCATGTGTAACAATGGTTGGGTAAAATCAGTTATAAAAAGCCCAAAACACAAGTAGTTCTAAAGGCCAGCTCAGTCCTCCTCTGTAGTAACTGACAGTTCCACCATGTTGTAGTTCTGACATTCAGCTCAGACCTCTTTTGTAGGCACTCAGTGTCCGCCATGTTGTAGTTCTAACCTTCAGTCATTGTAGTTCTAAAGAGCAGTTCAGAGAGGCAGACTAAATTCTATGTCTATTTTGAGTCTAACTGACACAGTTTTGTGTCAGTTAGACTTTTGTTTTGAGTTAAATTTGGCTCGTTTTTTGTTAATTATGTCGCCACAGTTACTCGAAATGCCAACAAAAGTAATAGCTCCCCTCACGGGATTGAGCCTCACGTTTTGATATATATATTGTGAGGGGGCATGCAGCGGTACGAGCCGCATTAACGGTAGTAGGAAGCGGCAGTTATTTTGAGGTGTAGAACAATAGGTGCCTGCCATGCTAACAATAGGTGCCTGCTATGGGCAGGCCCCAATGATCCTCATACAGAAAGGTGCAGACATTTAGACCTTAACCTGCATCCAAACGCTGGTGGTTCCTACCTATTCGGTGTAAGATTATCTGGGGCCTCCGGGAGAAATCCAGCAGTCTGCGATGATCATCCATCTCTTCCTCCGACTTGACGATGATTTCTTTAAACTCTGTGAATGTTTCTTCAGCAGCAGTTAACGGCTCGTTGATAAACTCGTTTAGAGAAACAGTCGAACATTCAACCAAACAGACCATGCGCCATTTTCTGTCTTCTTCTTCTTCTTCTTTTCCTTTTTTATGGCGGTTGGCAAACAACTTTTAGATGTGCATTACCGCCATCTACTGGAATGGAGTGTGGATCGGGACGCTAACTATATACACCCCCCTCAAAACAAAACAAAACAAACAAAACAATAAAATAAAAAAAATATATAAATAAATAAATACATAAATAAATAAAATAATAATAATAATAATAATAAAATAACAACACTTAAATCTTTTCTATCAATTTTGTTTTCTTAAGATAATTAATTAAATAACTTATATCTTTAGAATTAGAATTTTTTCCCAAAATATCTTGTAAATTTAACTGTAATTTATTTTCTTGTAACCGGCAAACTAATTTCCTTCTCTCAACAGAATATTTGGTACAGAACAATAAAACATGTTTTACTGTCTCTTCTTGACCACAAAAATCACAACTTCCAGTTCGATGTTTTCCTATTTTAAATAAATTACTGTTTAACCTTGTATGTCCAAAACGCAACCTAGATATAACTGTTTCCTCTTTTCTATTTCGTCCCGTTCTCCTCAATGGACCAACTTTTCTTTGAATACTGTACAGCCATCTACCATTTCTATCTTCCTCCCACTGTCTCTGTCATCTTTCCTTAACCTTTTGTTTAATAATAGATTTGATTTCTTCTCTACTAAATGGAACTAATATATCAATATCACTATATTTGAAGCTTGTTTTGCATATTTATCAGCCAACTCATTCCCTCTTATTCCTATATGTGATGGTATCCATGTAAATATAACTAATAACCCCATTACTTGAATTCTATATGTTATTAACTGAATTTCTAATAAAAGATCCGGTCTACTAATAGCCTGATTATTTTTTAATGAATATAATGAAGAACTTGAATCAGAGCATACTATTACCCCATTACTGCTATTTGAGTTTTTAGATGCATCTGTAAAAACTTGGACATATCCATAGTACTTACTATCTAAATATGATTGAACCAAATATGGATCTGAAATGTTTTCTCCTTTCCTTTTCTCCAACAAAGTTAAATCAACAACATTATTATGAAATAAAGACGGATAAACTGGTGAAAGAGGAACTGTTTGACTAATGTTTATATCAGATAAACCAAAATCTTTTATAACATTTTCTATCTCCCATCCAAAAGAATTTAATTTCTTCTTTTCTTTTTCCCAACTAGATTTTAAAATGTCTTGACATGGATGATTTTCATCATGGTCCTTTAAATTACACCAATAATTGGTCTTTAACTGTAATCTTCTGAGATTAAGTGGCATCCCTCCCATTTCTATTAGCAAAGCTGACGTTGGAGTTGTTCTAACTGCTCCTGTACATAACCTCAAGGCTTGATACTGAATACTATCTAATTTTTTAATAGTGTTTCTGATGCTGACCCAAATACAATACTTCCATAATCAAATACAGACCTTATTAACCCAGTATATATGGATTTCAATGCCTTCCTCTCAGCACCCCATTCACTTCCCACCAAACACCTCATTACATTTAAAACTCTCTTACATTTATTCACTACTTTTTGAATATGATTTTTCCAAGTAAGTTTTTCATCCAACCATAAACCCAATAACTTAAATTCCCTTACCCTTTCTAATTCATGATTATATATTTGCAGTTTTAAATTTTCAGATGCTTTCTTCCTTGTAAAAAATAAAGTCTTTGTTTTGTCTATAGAAATTTTAAATCCCCATTTAAATGACCAGTCTTCTATAATACTAATTGCTTCTTGTATCTTTTTAACAATAAACTTTAAATTTTTCCCCCTCTTCCATATTGCTCCATCATCAGCAAATAAAGAACACCCATTCCACTTTCCAAATTGTCAAACATATCATTAATCATAAAAGAAAAAAACAAAGGACTCACAATACTTCCCTGAGGTGTACCATTCTCAACAAAAAACTTTTCTGACAATTGTTGTCCTATTCTTACTTGTGTTGATGTGTTGATCTATCTTGTAAAAAAATCTTTTATCCAATAAAACATTGATCCATTAATTCCCATTTTTTTCAATTTAATTAAAAATCCATCTTTCCACATCATATCATAAGCTTTCTCTATATCAAAGAAAACAGCCACTACACTCTCCTTGTTAACTTGCCCTTTTCTGATTTCATGTTCTAAACATAATAAAGGATCCATAGTGCTTCTCCCTTTTCTAAATCCACTTTGACATTTTGATAAATATCCCCTCTTTTCAACAAAATAGCTCAATCTTTCATTTACCATTCTCTCCATTATTTACAAATATGAGAAGTTAAAGCAATGGGTCTGTAACTTGCTGGGTTTGACTGATCTTTACCTGGCTTTAAGATTGGAACTATGATTGCTTCTTTCCATGCCACAGGTAAAATACCCACTTCCCATATCTTATTATAGAATTCCAATAAAACCTTCTTAGATGAATTGCTAAGCTTATTAACCATAATGTAAGAAATATTATCTTTTCCTGGAGATTAATTTTTTGATTTTCCTAAGGCATTGTTTAATTCAAATAAAGAAAAGGGACTATTCAATAAATCATTATGTCTTACATTTTCTTCTAATAAATTTACATTTTCATTAATTGTACAATTTCTTCTGCGGTTTTCTTCTACACTTAAATTATTACAACTATGAACTTTAACAAATTTTTAACTAACATATTTGCTTTCTCCTCCTCAGTCACAGCAATAACATTTCCATCTTTCAAAACTGGATATCCATAGAAGAATTTATCATATCAACATCCAAATCTATATTAACTTTTTGCATCTCTTCATCATTTATTATTTTATATTTTTCCCAATCAACATTTCCAAATATCCATCTTTCTAAGTTCTCATTAACACTTTTTCCTATTTCTTTACCAATTTCAATAAGTATAGGGTAATGATCACTACCTATAGTTGATTCTCTTAATATTTTCCACTTACTAATCCCAGCCAAATTCTTTGAAACTAAAGTTAAATCTAACACTGATCCTGATCCATTTCTAATATTAATTCTCGTCCCTTCTCCATTATTAAGACAAACCAAATGTTTTCTATCCATTACTTCTTCCACCACTTCTCCATTTGCATCATTCCTATTACCCCACAAAGTACTATAAGCATTGAAATCTCCACAACAAATGAACTTTCTTCCTATATTTTTAAACATTTCCTCCATTTCCTCTAAATCCAATTTTTTACACGGATTATAAAAATTTAATATATTAATACTTTCTTTATTAATCCAAATTTCCACAGATAACCATTCTAGTGAAGCTCCTTTTCCTAAAATCTATACTGTATTCCTTGTTTTATAAATATTACACATCCTCCTCCACTTTCTTGTTCCCTATCTCTTCTAATACTATTATACCCTCTTATGACAAAATCTAACTCTGGTTTAAGCCATGTTTCTTGAATACAAATAATATCTGGTTTATTTTTCAAATAGTTTAAATATCCTTTAAATTCTTGTCCATTTGCTAACAAACTTCTTGCATTCCATTGTAAAATAAGCATTAAATTCTTCCTCCACCTTGCTTCCCATCTATTTCAAGCCTTTTATTTATCAACTCCCAAGATAAATCCTTCACAGCTAGAAATTTTTCTGCACCTTTCACTATAATCTTGATTTTTTCAGTTTTCTGTTTCACCTGATCAGTACAATTAATAACATAAGCCATGAATAAAATTAATTTATCCATTGTAATTTCCATTCCTGACATTGTTTTTTGACTTGATTCACAATTTGGACTAGAAGACACTTGCTGATTTTTCTGAACTATTCTTTTTTCTTGAACACTTTTTGCTGCCTCTGCATAAGAAATGTTTTTAACTACTTTCAGCTGTTGAATTTCTGCTGCCTTTTTCCTTGCTTCACAACCTCCATATGCTACATTATGCTGACCACCGCAGTTACAACATTTCAACTGTACATCTGCTCCACATTCATCATATCGATGATCTCCACCACATTTAGCACATCTTTGCTTCCCTTTACACACTGATGCAATGTGACCATACCTTTGACATTTGTAACAGCGCAAGGGAGGAGGAATATAAGGTCTAACAGGAAAACTCAAGAACCCAATTTTCACTTTATCAGGAAGAACATCACCTTGAAACTCCAGAAGTATCGAAAAACTTTCTATTTTCTCCCCATCCACAGATTTTAACAATCTTTTCAATCTCCGCACTTCACCACCATGTATATTTCTTTTAAGTTTTTCTAAATCTTCCTCAAGCGGAATACCTGTGATTACACCACGTGATACTCTGTTTTCTCCAACAATTTCTTTTCACTCACAACCTTTTTACAAATGTTATCAATCCGCATGCTTTTATTCTTTTGTTCTTCAGACTTACATTTTATCAACATATTACCATCTCGCAAGATTTTTACAAACTCAACTTCCCCTATTTTCTTTTTTATTTCTCTAGACACTGCTATCGGACTGAGGTTTATGTTCATATCTTCCTTCCTGAATTTAAGTATTACCTTAAACTCCTCATTTACCATTTTCCTCCTAACCACTCTGTTTTCTTCATCTGAACTATATTCTTCTAAACTTCTCTTACTATTTAGGTTACCAATCTCTCTATCATCTTTCGAAACTTTTTCCTTCCCTCTACCCCTTCCTCTACCTACCGTAGTCCATTCGTCAAAATCCATATCATCTTCATCACCACCCCCATCTACCTTTGTGGTCATCCCAATCCAGTCACACTCCAGTTTATGCCAACCGCCAAAATAACAAATCCCTTTGTAAAGTTGTTTCAAAAACTCTCGCGCCGCTCTCTCTGAAGCCACACCACCTCTTTTGAAACCCTCATGATGGAAGTTGGTTCCTCAGATACATTTTATACTATTTTGAAATATCGCCCTCCTGGCCCTGCTGGGACTTTTCTTCAGGATTTCGCTGACTTTTTATCTTCTATAATTGGATTGGGAAAGGTCTTGATTGTGGGTGATTTTAATTTGCAGATTGATGATGTTACTTCTATCCCAGCAAGAGATCTTATATCACTGACAGAGGCGCTTAACTTTACACAGTATGTGTCAGGTCCCACACACAACAAGGGTCACATGTTAGACCTGGTTTTTGCACTGGGCTTGCAAATTACCAATGTGTGTGTGGAGGATGTGCTTCTCAGTGACCATTACTGTGTTTTCTTTGACTTGATGGTGCCATCTGAACCTCGGCCTGTATTTACTAAGGCAAAGAGGAGAATCATCACAGAGGCGACAGCCATGCTTTTCTGCGATAAGTTTGATCCTTCTCTTCTTAATAATCTCACTGAAACTGACTGTTTTGTGAATTGTTTTAATAGCCAATGTGCTGATATCTTGGATCAAGTAGCGCCAGTTAAGGCTAGGAAGGCACCACAGGAAAGTTTCTGTCCTTGGATAAATGATGAAATTATGTCTCTGAGGAGAACATGCCGCCAGACTGAACGTTTATGGAAGTCTACTAAATTGGAGGTCCATAGGCTGCATTTAAAGGACTTAATATTGTTCATAAATAAGAGGATTGAGGAGGCCAGGGCAAGTTATTTTAAATGTCTGATTGCCTCAAATAAAAAAATCCTAAAGTGCTCTTCGACACTATCAGCTCTCTTGTGTCACCTGTTTCTGTAAATCCTCGTAACTCTACAATTAGTTGTGATGAGTTCCTGGATTTCTTTATTGATAAGGTCAAAGTAATAAAGGACAGCTTGCCTCCTTGCCATGGTTCCCAGCATTTGGAACCTCCCACTCAGAGCTGGGCCTCATTTGAGCCTGTCACTGTGGAAGACATCTCAACCATCATGAAAAAAATAAAACCGTCCTCTGGTACTTTAGATGTTCTTCCTTTTAAACTGTTTGTGAGGGTTTTTGACTCCATTGGGCCCTATATTGCTAAAATGTTTAACATGTCTTTGCTTAGTGGTGTGTTTCCTTGTCTTTTCAAACATGCCATTGTGGAGCCACAGTTAAAGAAAACGGGACTGGACTCTTCCGAACTCAAGAATTTCCGGCCAATATCCAAGACCCCTTTCTTGGCCAAAGTCCTGGAAAAGGTGGTCTGCACCCAACTTAGATCATTTTTGCAGGTAAATGACATTTATGACACTTTTCAATCTGGGTATCGTGAGTTTCACTCCACTGAAACAGCCCTGTTGAAGGTGTTTAGTGATATTATGATGGCAGCTGACACCGGTAAATGTTCTGTGCTGGTTTTGTTGGATCTGTCATCGGCGTTTGATACAGTGGACCATGGCATCCTGATAAACAGGCTCCAACATTTGGTTGGAACGTCGGGTTGCGTTTTGAAATGGTTCACCTCTTACCTGGTTGGCAGAACTTTTAGTGTGTCAGTGGGAAATGCAGTGTCTGATTCTGCAGAGCTTTTGTGGGGTGTGCCGCAGGGATCGGTCTTGGGACCTGTTCTGTTCCTGCTGTACCTACTTCCTCTGAGCAGGGTCATCCAGAAGTTCAGTGATGTGTCCTATCATCTGTACGCTGATGATCTGCAACTGTACTGCTCTTTCAAGCCAAGTGAGCCACATAAACTTTGCACTCTCACTAGTTGCTTGGCCGAAGTGACAAAATGGCTCACTGAAAACAGCCTATTATTGAACTCCAACAAGACCGAGACCTTGATTGTTGCTCCTGACAGTGCTGTGCCTGGAATTAAGCAGCACCTCGGAAACTTGAGCTGCACAGTTAAAAGCAACCTGCGCAACCTGGGTGTTTTCATGGATGGAGCGATGTCTATGGAGCGGCACATAAATCAGCTTGTTAGGAACTGCTTTTTCCAAATTCGGAACATTTCTAAACTTCGTAAGATGGTGACTTATGGTGAGCTTGAGATGATTGTTCATGCTTTTGTCTCATCGAGATTGGATTATTGTAACAGTCTGTTCACATGTCTTAACAAGAGGGAGTTTGCGCGTCTGCAGGTTGTACAAAACTCTGCTGCACGCCTGCTCACTCGCACTCACAGGAGGGAACATATTACACCCATCCTCAAAAGCTTGCACTGGCTGCCTGTATCTTACAGGATGCACTACAAAATCCTGGTACTGACTTTTAGAACTCATCATGGACAGGCGCCAGACTATATTAAGAACCTCATCCAGCCTTATGTTTCGACTAGGAGTCTCAGGTCGTCCAATCTGAACTTGCTGATGGTTCCTCGGACCCTTTTTAAGACTCGAGGAGACAGATCTTTTAAAGCTGTGGCGCCTCGCCTCTGGAATGAGCTACCTTGTACCATTCGATCTCTGGATTGTATAGACACTTTTAGGAAACAACTTAAGACCCACTTTTTTAAACTTGCTTTTTAGCTTAATACTGTGTTTTATTGTTTTGTATGTTGCTTTTAATTTATTTATTTTTTACACTTTGTGCAGCACTTTGTGACCCTGGTACGGTGGCCGACAGGTGCAAATGCGCAGCAAAAGAGAAAACATGCAAACAAACAAAAAAACACGCGCACAAATTAAATGTGGCAAGCAAAAAGCGAATAAAATGCAGCAAACAAAAAGAGAGATGCAAACAAAAAAGAAGACACCCCCGAATGAAATGCTGCAAACAAAAAGTGAGATGCAAACAAAAAAGACACAAAGTCTATCACGCTACCCATAAATTATTCTGTTATTCTTTAATATTATAAAAGACGGCATATCTGAAAAGAAATATAGTAATACGTACCTTTACTTTCTTTCAAATTTCTTTCTCTGAATCTTGCATCTGGTCCCATAGAAATGAATACTATTTTCTTTGACTCCCCTAGTGGTCTGGAGCACTTCCGTTTTCAACACTTTTTGTTTGCTGCATTTCATTCGGGGGTGTCTTCTTTTTTGTTTGCGTCTCTCTTTTTGTTTGCTGCATTTTATTCGCTTTTTGCTTGCCGCATTTAATTTGTGCGCGTGTTTTTTTTTTTGTTTGCATGTTTTCTCTTTTGCTGCGCATTTGCACCTGTCGGCCACCGTAACCTGGTCTGTGAAAAGCGCTATAGAAATAAAGTTTACTTACTTACTTACTTACAACCAGTTTAGCTGTAGTACCACCATCTACTGGGTTCAAGTATGAGGCACAACATACACTAAAGGAAAACTAAAAACTTTTAATCTTCAATGAAACGTTACACTTTAACTTCTTTCTAAAATACATATATAAATACACATAAAAATGGTTTTAACATAAATGCATGCAGCAAAAAAGAGCAAAATATTACAGCTAAAACTAGAGAAAAAAAGCTAAATATTAAAAATAATTACATGTACTTTGTGCAATCAATGCATGAAAATTAGTTTGTGGTGAATCTTGCATTTTCTTTAAAGTACAAATGAGTTTTCTTTCATTTGAGAAGATTTTAATTAGGTAGAGTAAAACTGGTTACAATAATTTGAAAGAAAACTCATTTTACTTTAAAGACAAAACTATCACAAATACTTTTTTTGCAGATGTTTTGAAAACACTCAATTCTGTACATTCTATTGTTGATTTAAAAAACTACAAAAATAAACCCCACTAACTCTCTCTATTGTACAGAATAATACAAATCAATCCCTCAAGTCCAATCATGTGAGAATGTTCTGGAAGGGAGTCCATGTCCGGTCAAACTCTGTTAATGCATGAAATAGTCAGTGGGCCCCCAAGCCTCTTCATCTATCAGCATCAGTACTGGCACTCCTCAGGGCTGTGTGCTGAGCCCTCTGCTCTTCATGTTGTACACACACAACATACAGTTTGACATAAACAGTATGTTAATACAATAACATACAGTTTATCATTATTGTTTATTGATACAGAATATACCAGAAAAATAAAACATCAATGAAGGAAAATGTGTCATGGCTGCACATCTCCAAGTATCCAAATGAACACATTTAACAAATACAACAATTTTCAGCTTTATAGACATGAAACCCCTCCAGTCTTTCATTCTAGTTTTAAACCAAATCAGTTCTATAGTGAACCTCAACATAGGACATGTATGGAAAATACTTCTACTGCTTTTCACCTGTGTGACGCCTCAAGTGGTGAATTAAACTCACCTTGTGACGAAAACTTTCTCCACAGGTCACACATGAAAATGGTTTTTCACCAGTGTGAATCATCATGTGCTGAGTTAAAACCTGTTTTTGACTAAAACTCTTTCCACAGTTCATACATGAAAATGGCTTTTCACCAGTGTGAGTCATCATGTGCTGAGTTAAATGCTGTTTTCGACTAAAACCTTTTCCACAATTCACACATGAAAATGGCTTTTCACCAGTGTGAGTCATCATGTGCAGAGTTAAATGCTGTTTGTGACTAAAACCTTTTCCACAATTCACACATGAAAATGGCTTTTCACCAGTGTGAGTCATCATGTGCTGAGTTAAATAACCTTTTTGACTAAAACCTTTTCCACATTTCACACATGAAAACGGCTTTTCACCAGTATGAATCATCATGTGCCGAGTCAAATGCTGTTTTCGACTAAAACGTTTTCCACAGGTCACACATGAAAACGGCTTTTCACCAGTATGAATCATCATGTGCTGAGTTAAAACCTGTTTTTGACTAAAACTTTTTCCACATTTCACACATGAAAATGGCTTTTCACCAGTGTGAATCATCATGTGCTTAGTTAAGTCCTGTTTTCGACTAAAACATTTTCCACAGTTCACACATGAAAACGGCTTTTCACCAGTATGAATCATCATGTGCCAAGTTAAATCCTGTTTTTGACTAAAACTTTTTCCACATTTCACACATGAAAATGGCTTTTCACCAGTGTGATTCATCATGTGCTGAGTTAAATTACCTTTTTGACTAAAACTTTTACCACAGTTCACACATGAAAATGGCTTTTCACCAGTGTGAATCATCATGTGCTTAGTTAAATTACCTTTATGACTAAAACCTTTTCCACAGTTCACACATGTAAACGGCTTTTCACCCGTATGAGTTCTCATGTGAGCATCAAAAGCAGATTTGAAAGCAAAACACTTTTTACAGATGTCACATGAGAAAGGTTTTCTTCTTTCCTGATTTTGGTTCTCAGCTTCAGCAGCTTCCTGAAAGATGACTTGGTTCCTGTTTGGTTCTGATTCAGTGTGGTCTGTTTGCTCATCAACAGGAACCATCATGCAGGTATCAGTCTCCTGTTTTAATCCAATCTGTTCTTCAGCCTGACTGCAGTAAACTTCTTTCTCTTCCACTTTTATCTGATGATCTTCTGGCTCTTCCTGTTCTTGTTTCACCTGCACAGGTTCTAACTCCTCCTGGTCCAGAGTGGATCTCCTCTCCTGGTTATAAACGTTACACTTCAGGGAATCTGGAGAAGAAAACAGAGAAAAAGAGTAATTGTTACCTTTACTGAAGTAAATCGTTTAAGGCAGAAATGAACAAAAATCCATTTGAAAATTCAAGAGCGTAGACAGAGATATAGATGAATCGACATATCCAGCTGACATTTGGAGAATTCTCAAATGAACGGATTTTAAACAAATACTATAAATTATATTCAAATTTAATTTTAGTCCACATTTTTAAAAGCCCTGAGGAACTCCATCCAATCATTCGACTCATGAGCCGATACACCGCGGTGCTTCATTTGCTCTACTGTGACATCAACTGGACAATATATGTAAACTAGAAAATTTCTGAAGAAATTTAACTGGGGCCTGCCAAAGCGTGTCCGTCGGTATGGGCCCGGCGTTATCATGCTAGAAATTAGCATCGATGCTAAAGAACTCTGCAATGTAATCAATAGCATGTGGAGAATCACAAGAACGTTAAGTAAGGTGGACGTGCACCATTCAGTATGATTTAAAATTTGTCAAGGCTTTTATTTTGCAATTTTTGTTAAACTTCATTTCAAAGGGCCAAACTAATCCCATGTATAACAGTCATTGGGTTAAATCAGTTATATAATGCTCAACAGAGCAATTACCTGATTTAAAAATATTCAAGGCTTTTATTTTGAAATTATTATTATGCTTCATTTTAAAGTTTTGAACTAATCCCATGTGTAACAGTTACTGAGTTAAATCAGTTATATACAGCCCATAGCAGCAAGTAGTTCTAAAGGCCAGTTCAGTCCTGATCTGTTTCAACTGAGTGTTCCACTATAGTTAGAACTACAGTGATGCGTATTTGTAGTCCTAATCAGCAGCCAATAGCCTCTTGAGTTCCGTTGCTATGGTAAATAATTTTCTCAGCAAAGTGTGAACTGTTAGTGAGAGAGGCTGGGGCAGAGAATACTCTCTTTGAGCCAGCCAGTTTTACTGAAAAAAAGCATTGAAAACAACTCCTTTCCATTCGGGAACCGTAATATATATTCAAAAACCGTTTGAAGCGTATGAGAGGGCAATGTGTCTTCTGCGATAGTCCCGAGATTCATATCTCTACCTCACTCAGAGCATTTACAGCGATGAGAGAAAGAAATGGTTTGCCCAGATCTGAAATGTTTGAGAAATATATGGGAGAGAGCCTGAGAAAATCCTGTCAAAATGACTTTGCTCTGAAGCACCGTGACAGAAAACCGTACGGTCTAGATAAATTTCGAAAACATTTTACCGGAGCAGACATGCGTATCAATGTCAGGACCGATTTTGATACCAATCGTGCGATATTTGTGGGCGTGATGGCGATTTCAAAATTATTTTGGGGTGAAAAATTCCTTCATTTCTCACTCTAGCGGAGATCTAAAGGCCCTGACTCTCACTCTAATTTTAGGAAAAATGAAAAACTTTGGGTCGCTTAGAGACAAATTGTGGACAAACCGTAATTGGTATCGACGAGCCGTCTTCACTTTCGAAGAGATCACGGACGTATCTACAAAATGAAATTTGAATGGCATTTCTACGTGAATTCGTGACGACACAGAAAATCCTCAAAAGCAGGGTATTTGAAGGATTTTTCCCATTGACTTATAATGGGGTTTTTTTCGTAGTTTTTTGCGAATTATGTCGCCATGTTAACCCCGAATCCCACCAAAAGTAATAGCTCCAATGGCGTGAATTTTCTGCACGTTTTGATACCTCATTTGTAGGTGTGCACGCAGCGGTATGAGCCGCATTAACGGTTACGGAAGAAAAATAAAGAATTGGGAGAATAGTAATAGGTTCCTGCCATTGCTTTGCATGGCAGGCCCCAAATAGGCAACGTGAAAACAACACGAAGCTTTACAATGAATAAACAAGTTTAAAATGTTTGTGATTCTGATACATAAATTCTGATTAATCTGGTTGTATGAAACAATGGCTGGATCCAAAAGAAAACTAGAAACAAATAGAAAAGAGGGTTGTGATTGGCTTGTTACTCGCTATGTCACCAGGGACAACGATTTATTACTAAAAAATAAAAACTTTAACTGCTCAGGTTTAGGTGAGTTCTCTGTCTTACCCGCTTCATTACTCAACACATCACTAATGTAAAGTTTGATCTTTGTTATTTGCTTGTCAAACGGGAAAAAATAAACTATAAAAGCAATTTTCAAGTTTTTTGGACATTGAACTTCTTTTATTTATGTAACTGTTTGGTATATTAGTTGAAAAATGTGTTTACATGAAGTAGCTGTAAATTCCCACCCATATTGGGCCCATGAATGCACCTTTGCCCATAGTCATTGTGCCCCTTTTCCCCATAGACTATAAATAAACGCCTCATGGACCGCTCTTGCCTATTGTTACTGAAGAGATTTAAGGCGGCCATCTTGGAGCGGTCGACCGTTCCACTCAGCTTTATGTTTAACAGACTCAATGACGTATCAGCGCATTTATCAATCATAACTCGCTAAATACTAAACAGATATTCACCAATTTTTCTGTAGACCTTATTAAAATGTTAGCAAGATTTACAAGGAAATGATTTTTAAAGTATTTTTGAATGACTGATATAAGGTTGAGCATATTTAACTATTCTTAGTGGGGAAAACAGAATAGAGTCAGAATAGAATGTGTTGATATTTCTGTATTATGATTATTTTACAAAGCACACAACCAGTCATAATTTTTAAATATGTTATTTAGTAATATCAATACATATTTATATAAATATACAAACACAAAATAATACAATCAGAGAGAAATAAAGATGCTTAAATAATTATTAATGCTGAATAATATGCATTAACTACACATATTTATATGGACATGCGTATATACATAATATCTATATAGGTTTTATTCATGTTTTCCAGCTGAGGAGGAGCTTAAGAGAGATTCAGCAGCTGAGATTCATCAGTGCAGTGAATCCGTCTCTCCTTAAAGACATTCCCCACTTCTTCCTCACATGGTCTTTATGAAACCTTCAAAACAAAAACAGGAGCTATTTTACTTTAGACAGAGTGAAAGAATTTCATATAAATAAGAGTCTTTGCCACCTTGTGTGGAATAATCTAAATCAATGTTAGGGAATATTTAAAACTTTTTAAGATTTACAAAATCTCGGTTAGCCTTCATAGCGGGGCTGAACCCTGGTATTACACTAAGCTGATAGCTAATATTAGCTGTTGTTTTGTCAGTGGACATAAATACAGTATAGTAATATTCTAATAACAAAATATAAACTGTAATATGTCCATCTTACTTGTGAAACGTTATCCCCCGAGATCTCGCGTCATTAGTCTGTCGATCTGAACACAAATATCTGGCAGTGCTGAGGCATCTTCTGCTGTTTTGGTTTAGCCAAGTAGGAGGGACGACCGCTCCAAGATGGCCGTCGTATTTCCTACGCCAGAGCAGCCATGCGGGGTCTACTCATTATATTATGTCTATGCTTTTCCCCACCTTCACTTCCGGTTCACAGCATTGTCGGGCTTATTAGTGCAGATAGGCACCGGGTGTGGCAGCCAAGCTATGAGTGTTGTTGTGTGCAGTTGGATGTCTGTCGGATGAGCGCTGGCGCCGCAGGATCATCAATATATGTGCTGCTGGTAGGATAAATGGATTTTTGATGTGTCACTTGTGGCTGGTTCTGTGTAACGTCAGTGTCGCTTTTTATATTGTTGCTACTAGGCCTGTCACGATAAATTTTGCTGAACGATTAATCGTCTCAAAAATTATTGCGATAAACGATAATATTGTTTGAAGACCATTTTACACTGATTTAATGGAAATGACGTAATAATGCATGCGATTTCCTGCCAAAGATAGATACACTTTATTTTCAAAAGAACACTAAACACTGGAACTGATGAACAAAACAAAACAACCAAAACCATAAATAACATGGATTCTCAGTCTCCATTAATAAAAAATCTACTTGAACAAAAATTAAACAACATAAAGCCAAAGTGGAAATAAATACTGCATTCAACCAAAAGAGTGCAGATTATAAAGTCTGTATATCATGTTGCCCTATAGTAATAATTAGATTTAAATAGAGAAGATGGGCACATCGACTACCCGATGCAATAGTTCACACTACACAATCCCCCCCCCTCTCCATACGACAATTTTAGAACGTTGATCGTTCTCTAAGATTGTCGCTTGCGATTTCGTAACCGATCATCCTGTAGTGTGTGGTGTGTGCTACTAATTTGGTTTGCAGTTGTTTTAAGTCTCAGACTGCTCCTAGTGTTTGTTCTGGGTTGCTGTGCTTCATTGGGTTTTAAATTAGAATAATAAAGTCTATTTTTAATATTATAAAAGTATGTATAAATAAAATATATTTTGTATACTACTTCTGTTTCATAATTTTAAGCCAGACTTGCCTGGGTACTTTTAATAGGGAGAGCCTAGGCCACTTGATATTATTTGAAACTCCACGTCGTCTGTCACGATCCGGGTTTTCTCATGTGTTACACCTACGTATGAAACATCACCTCAATGCAGCAGTGGCTTGTTGATTGGACTTTTATATGAGGTTTAGTTTGACAGATAATAACACCTCTATTATTGTTTCATGCTGTTTGCTTTGCAAGGCTTTACTAGCTTATATATGCACGTTCCAATTAGTAATTACCTGGGATCATTGGATGAAGCTGAAGTTGGTTTCCGATTCCAGCTTCTGATTCACAAAATCACTAAAGGGCGAGTCCACTTAATTTTTCACTACCTTCCACATCTTTAATAGACTCTAGTTTAAAAACTACAACAGCTAGACTCTTCTGACCTGGACTGGGTTAATCTGCTCTCACAGCAGAATATTTATAACCATGTTTCTGATTTGTGAAACTTCAATAAAGGTTGATTTCACCACTTTTTAATCTCTGTTATAGTATAACTGCTCAAATTCCCAAACTACCATAACACCTAAACTCTTGAAACCTGGACAAGATTATTTTCAACTAACAGCAGAATATTTAAAACCATCTTTGTGATTTGTGAAACTTTTATCCGATTTGTGGAACTTCAATAAAATGCCGTTTTTACCCATCTTTGCATCCAGCTCATATTAAAACTGCTCTAATGCCAAAACTACAACAACTACGTATTTCAAACTTGGACTAGATTATTCTTCTCTAATAGCAGAATATTTTAATTCATGTTTGGGATTTGTGAAACTTCACTAAAGTTTAGATTACTATTCACATTTGTTCCATGCAGTTTTTTAAAATTCCAATTCAATTCTAATTCAAAACCACTTAATTAATCCTAATGGGAAATTAAATGTTGGTGTTACTCATGAATTCTTCCAAGAGTTATTGTAGATGGAGATGGTTGTTGGAAGGAAAGATCTTCTGCAGCCGTCTGTTACATAAAGTTTCACAAATCAGAAAAAAGTTTCACAAATCCCAAACATGGATTTAAATATTCTGCTATTAGAGCAGAATAATCCAGTCCAGGTTTTGAAGAGTGCAGTTCTTGCAGTTTTTAAACCAGAGTCTATTAAAGATGCGAAAGGAAGTGAAAAATTAGGTGGAATCGGAAACCAACTTCAGCTTCGTGTAGTTAAAGGAGGAAAAGCCATAAAAGGTCATTTTATTTCTACATCAATAAGCCATTTTCACAGCGTAATTGTGATTCCTGCGTTCATTTACCGGTTAACAAAACATTTATACGGGAAAAGAACATTTACTAAAATGATCCTCATACAGAAAGGTGCAGACATTTAGACCTTAACCTGCATCCAAACGCTGGTGGTTCCTACCTATTCGGTGTAAGATTATCTGGGGCCTCCGGGAGAAATCCAGCAGTCTGCGATGATCATCCATCTCTTCCTCCGACTTGACGATGATTTCTTTAAACTCTGTGAATGTTTCTTCAGCAGCAGTTAACGGCTCGTTGATAAACTCGTTTAGAGAAACAGTCGAACATTCAACCAAACAGACCATGCGCCATTTTCTTTGTCTTCTTCTTCTTCTTTGGGATTTTATGACTGTCGTTCATTCATGTCATTGCATTACCGCCACCTTGTGGATCTTACGATCATCACATCTAAAGATTTCTCATACAGTGCCAGTTCTCTTTGAAAGACGTAAAATCTTTTCTTCCACTTTATCTAAATAAAACAAATACAATATTAGTATTCCAGTTTTCCACAAATCCAAAGTTAATATTGTCTTCTGATTCGTATCTCCTACATCCCGCAACATGTTTCACAGTTTCTTCACTCCACCAGATCAGAACCTTTCCTATAGTTTCCGTATATCCACAATGATCGCTGCTGCTTTGTTCGGAGATCTTCTTCTTCTTCTTCTTCGTGTGAGAGGAGGGTGAGTGGAGAGCGGAAGAAGAGTGAGAGAGAGAGCGAGTGTGTACTTTTCTATCTTTGTTTTTCTTACTGTTTTTCACTAGGTGTTTTGTTTTTCATTTGTTTAATTGTGTTTTTGTGCTAGTTGGTCACGTTTTAGGGGGGTTTTTCGTTTAGTTTAGGTGTGGCCGTCGGGCGTGCCTGGCTTGCCGGCGTCTGACGGCAACAATGGTGGGTGTTGTCGGTGGTGGGTTTTTCTCCACGCTGACACGGAAGAACGGTATCAAGGTGGGTGCTGGTTCTCCGTGCAGCGTGGAGGAAGTTTGTTTGGCTGTAGGGGAAATGATTGGACACGGGAATATAAGGTCGGCGGCACGAATGAATGGAGCGGTGGTATTGTTTGTTGCAAAAGTGGAACATGCACAACAGGTGGTGGAAAAAGGTGTGTCGGTGAATGGGTTATTTTTACAAGTTACACCGCTCACGCTACCAGCCACTAAGATAATGTTGTCAAATATACCCCCTTTTATCAGCGACGAGTTCTTGATAAAAGAATTGTCGAGGCACGGCAAAGTGGTGTCACCGATCAAAAAAATCCCTTCCGGGTGTAAATCACCGCTACTGAAACATGTTGTTTCTCATCGGAGACAATTATTCATGATTTTGAATAAAAAAGATGAAGAAATGAATTTGCGGTTTCACGTTAGAGTGGATGATTTTGATTATGTGCTGTTTGCAACATCAGGTCAGATGAAATGCTTTGGATGTGGACAGGAGGGCCACGTAATAAAAATGTGCCCGGATAAGGCAGAGTCGGCCAGGCCGGATTCAGAAAAGCAGCAACCCGCTGCTGCTGAGCAGAGTGGGGGAACAGGCAGCGAGGTTGTTGTGGAGGGAGAACTTGCTGCTGCTGCAGCAGCGGAGAAGCCAGCTGCTGCTGAAGCGGCGGGGGAACCCGACGCCGCGGTGGGGGATTTGGGGGCAGCGGAGGAGGTGGTGGTGGAAGCCACTGTTGAGGGGTCAATAGAGGATAGTAGTAGGAGTGTGTATGCGGAAAAAGATGAGAGCACGGTGGTGTGTGGAGGTGGGACAATTGGTGATGCAGATGAGAGTGTAGAGGGGGGAGGAGGTGATGTACAGGAAGAGCAGGAGGGAGTGCAGGATGATGTGGAACATCTAGTGTGTGGAGACAAGGGGGAGAGAGGGGAAGTGCAGGCGCATGAACAGGTTGAAGGAAAATATAGTGAAAAGTCGGTTAAAGGAGGTGGAGAAGAGAGGGATATGGGTGGGGCGGAGAAAGAGATGGATTTAGAGGTTTGTTATTCAGCAAAGAGGCGAAGCAAAAGGAGAAATGTGGTTACTGCTGAACAGGCTAGTAAGCAAGCTAGTAAGTTAGCTGTAGAAAGGAAAGAGGTGTCGGAGAGCAGTGATGAAGAGAGCTGGTTTTCCGACACCAGTGAGGTTTCAATGTCACAAGCAAGCAAAGAACCAAGGTACCCGGTGGAATTATTCAAGACCTTTTTAAAACAAACAAAAGGAGTAAAAAGAATAAAACTTGAAAGCTATTTCCCTGATCTAAAAATATTTTATTTATCTGCGAGGCATTATGTAAAAAACAAAGAGGTGTCAGGTTTTACAAATACAGAGGTTTTTAGGTTAAAGAAAATAATGACCAAAGCTAGAAAACAGTTTTAATGATGCACAGTAACTTTTTAATATTTTTAATTTTTTTTAATTGTTTTTGGCATGTTGTCTTTAGCCTTTTACCCATCATGGATTCTTTTAAGATAGCATCTTTGAATCTTAACGGGGCGCGGGAGGCAAAAAAAAGGGCATTAGTGTATCAAATGTTGAATCAAAAAAGAATAGATGTCATTTTCTTGCAAGAAACGCACAGCGATCTTTTGATCGAAACAGACTGGAGAAGAGAGTGGAGGGGGGAGGTGATTCTGAGTCACGGCACCTCCAAGAATGCAGGAGTGGGCTTTGTTTTTTCTAAAGCTTTTATCCCACTTTCTATTGAAACTGAGCACGTTATACAAGGGAGGTGTCTCTTAGTAAAGATGAAGTTTGATTTTTTTAACATGGTTTTTATTAACATCTATGCTCCAATCGTCAATGCAGAGAAGAAACGTTTTTATGAGAAAATTGGGGAAAGATTGGAAAATTGTGAGACTGAAGATTATGTTTTTATAGGTGGGGATTTTAATTGCACAGAAAACGAGTTTTTAGATCGTAATCACGCAGAGCCGCACCCGGCAGCCCAACATGTCTTAAAGCAGCTGGTCTCGTCTCATAGCCTGGTGGATGTATGGAGGAGGATGCATGCAGGTTTCAGGCAGTATACATGGTCCCACATCAAGGAAGGTAAAATCTCTTTAGCTCGTTTAGATCGTTTTTATTGTTTTAAGCATCATTTTAATGTGTTTAAAACATGCCAGATCGTACCTGTACCCTTCACAGACCATTCGTTACTTTTAGGAAGTGTTTTTATTAGAAACATTTTACCGAGAAGTGCGTATTGGCATTTTAATTCTGCATTGATATACGATCAGAGTTTTAAAGAGGTTTTAACTTATTTTTGGACCGGTTTTAGAGAAACAAAGGCTGATTTTAGTTCAATCAAACAGTGGTGGGACTATGGGAAGGTCCAGATTAGACTGCTGAGTCAGCAGCACACTGTTAATGTCACTCGTGACATCACTGAATCTATCAGAGATCTGGAGATGAGTATAGTGGATTTGGAGCGACTTAGTGACACCACAGGAAATCGAGAGTATTTTGAAGCTCTCAAATCAAAAAGGCTAACTTTAGCCAACCTGCTGGAGAGTAAGGTACAAGGCGCGTTGGTCAGGTCCCGGATGCAGAACATCACAGAGATGGATGCTCCCTCTGGCTTTTTCTTTGGTCTAGAGAGGAAACAAGGTCAGAGGAAGATGATCCACTCATTGCTGTCGGACACGGGGCAGCACCTGAGCGAACCGGGGCAGATAAGGAGGAGGGCTGTGGAGTTTTATCATTCTCTGTTCCGGAGCGAATATGATGAGAGTGAGAGAATGATGGAGGAGTTCTGCGAAGAACTACCTCAGATCTATAAGGAGATCAGTACCGATCTGGAGCGCCCGCTGGGCATACAAGAGCTCCACACAGCCCTCCAGAGCATGCAGGGCCAGAAGTCCCCGGGCGTTGATGGGCTAACAGTCGAGTTTTTCAGGGCCTACTGGGACCTTCTGGCCCAAGACATACTCGAAATGTACAACGAGAGTCTAGCCACCGGTTCGCTCCCCACATCCTGTCGCAGGGCGGTCATCACCCTGCTGCCAAAGAAGGGCGACCTGCAGGAAATAAAAAACTGGCGCCCCGTGTCCCTCCTCTGCACGGATTACAAAATCCTTTCGAAGGCTCTGGCCACGAGACTAGGGAAAGCCATGGAGCAAGTCATCCACCGGGACCAGACCTACTGCGTCCCCGGCAGGTCCATGGTGGACAATGTCTATCTAATTCGGGACATTTTGGAAGTCTCCAGTTCATTGGGTTTACAGACAGGCTTGATTTCATTAGATCAAGAAAAGGCGTTTGACCGCGTCGAACACGACTTCCTCTGGAAAGTAATGAGGAGGTTTGGGTTCGGCGAGGGTTTTATCGCCAAGATCCAGGTGATGTACAGTGACATTGAGAGTGTGCTGAAGATCAACGGTAGCCTGTGTGCCCCTTTTAGAGTGTGTAGAGGCGTCCGACAGGGCTGTGCGCTCTCGGGGATGCTCTACGCACTCTCCCTGGAACCCCTTCTCTTGAAAATACGCTCAGAAATTCATGGTCTGGTTTTACCTGGTTTTAACAACAAGTTGATTTTATCCGCCTATGCTGATGATGTTGTTGTTTTTATTAAAGATCAACATGATGTCAACATTTTAATCGAGATAATAGAAAAATTCTCCGTCTTGTCTGCTGCGAAGGTGAACTGGGGAAAGACCGTAGCTTTGGCCGTGGGCGAGTGGCCCGGTGGGCTACCAGTTCTCCCTCAAAGACTCCAGTGGAAGAGAGACGGTTTTAAATATCTTGGTGTTTTTTTAGGTGGAAAGGATACTGTAAAAAGAAACTGGGAAGACTTGGAACAAAAAATACAGAATAAACTGGCAAAATGGAAATGGTTGCATAAACAAATGTCATATCGAGGAAGAGTGCTGGTTCTGAATAATTTGGTGGCGTCACAATTGTGGCACAAGCTTGCTGTTTTAGATCCTCCATCAGGACTACTAGTAAAAATACAGTCAGAGATGGTCAATTTCTTCTGGAACAACCATCACTGGGTGCCGCAGTCCGTTTTGTTTTTATCCAGAGAGGAGGGGGGCCAGGGCCTTGTCCACCTGGCCAGTAGAGCCGCTGTTTTCCGGTTGCAGTTTCTGCAAAAGTATCTAACAGGATCCCCTGTGTGGAGGGATGTGGCCAGCTGCATTCTGAGACGTGTAAATTTTCTAGGGCTGGATGCTGCTCTGTTTTTAACAAATTTTAGCCTTTTAAAGTTAAAGGGAATTCCTCAATTTTATCAAAGCGTTTTTAGATCGTGTGCATTTTTTAAATTGCACAGACCAGATAAGAATAACTCTCTGTATTGGCTTTTAGAAGAACCTTTGATCTGTGGAGCAAGATTGGATGTCAGCGATAATGCCGTTCCGGGTTTTTCTGAAGTGTTGTCTGAGTCCAGAACGGTAACTCTACGGCAACTGATCCAGGCGTCCGGACCGGACTTTGATAATGCCCAGGAGGTTGCCTCGGTCATTGGAATACGGTCCGTCAGATTGACGAGGCGCTTCTTGGAGAGGGTGAAAAATCGGTTGACCGCCGAGGAGAGGAGGCTCCTACAATGGTACGAGAAGGAGGAGTGCCTGCCGGATTCCACTGACCCGTTCCCAGAAATGTTTCTGGACCCGGATTTTGAGGAGGACAGTGGTCCCTTACTGCAGAGCACAGACTCGAAGATGGACCTATGTAAAACAGGTCCAAAAATACTGTATAGATACTGTACAAAACTCTTAAACAAAAGGACCCTCCAAAAAAGAGAAGTGAGTGTGTGGGACAGCAAGTTCGGAGGACAGAAAACTCACTGGAGAACCTTGTATAAGCCTCCAATCAAGAAAAGGACTGGTGACCTTCAGTGGAGGATCCTTCACGGAGCCATTGCCACCAATTCTTTTTTATCTGTCATCAGTCCTGGGGTTTTAAACGAGTGTCCTTTTTGCAAGATGTCCGAGAGTGTTTTTCATGTTTTTATAGATTGTGCACGGCTAACTAGTTTTTTTAATCTTTTATCGACTTTTTTTAGTTTTTTTCATATGGTTTTTTCTAATGCTGTCTTTATCAATGGAGTACATCATAGTAAAACCACTAGTTTTAAATCCCGGATTTTAAATTATTTAATTTCCGAAGCCAAAATGGCTATTTATATTACTCGACGGGACAGAATGCAGGCTGGACCTCAATTTGATGCTGTGACTCTGTGGAAGGTCAACGTCAAAGCCAGGTTGAGGTTAGAGTTTTGTTTCCACAGAGCCACTGGGAATTTGTCGGGGTTTTTAAGCTTGTGGGGTTTTAAAAATGTATTGTGCACCATTTCAGACCAGAAGGATTTATTTTATAACAAATTGTTATTGTGAATATGTATATTTATTTTTTATGTATTGATTAGTGCCTTGATTTAAGGGAATAATGTGACAAAAATAGGTTTATTGTATAATAAATGTTTTGTGAAAAATCAAAAAAAAATTTTCTTCTTCTTCTTCTTCTTCTTCTTCTTCTTCTTCTTCTTCTTCTTCTTCTTTTCTATTATGGCGGGTCACAAGCAACTTTAAGGTGCATACCGCCACCTACTGTACATGAGTGTGTAGCAGCATTACTTCACATCTATTAAATTCTATTTTTTAATTTTGTATTCTTAAGATAAATAAACAATGCTTTCCTTAATTTGTGAATATCTGTTATGTTTCCTTCATTTCCTAATATACCTTTAAGATTCCATTCATGCCCCATATTTCTAACTATTCTCTTTAATTCTTCCCTTTCGATTTCATTTGACTTACAGTTCATCATTATGTGTTCTACATTTTCTTTCTCTCCACATCTCTCACATTTATCATCATTTTTCCTCCCTATTGTATAAAGCATGTCATTTAAGTAGGTATGACCTACTCTTAATCTACTAACTATTATTTCTTCTCTTCTGTTTCTTTCATTAATGCTTCGAGTTCGAACTGACTTTTGTACTTCATATAATCTTCTTCCTTTCTTATCTTCATTCCACATTTTTTGCCATTTCTCCATTTCTTTACTTTTAATAAGTGATTTCCCTTCCCCTTTCCCAAAAGGAATTGAAATTGTTATTTCCCCCTCTAAAGCCCTTTTTGCTGTTTTATCTGCCTTTTCATTGCCTTTTCCTCCTTCATGTGCTGGCACCCAACAAAACCAAACATCATTGCCACCCCTATGTAATCTAAATAAAATATGATGAATTTCTAATACTAAATCTTTTCTATCGTTTCCTTCTCCCTTAATACTTTCTACTACTGCTTTGGAATCTGTGCACACCACCACCCTGTCTGGTCGGACCTCCTCAACCCATTGCAAGCTTAATATAACTGCCACCATTTCTGCTGTAAAAACCGTCGATCTGATATTCTTTTAGAAATAAATGTTTTAAACTCTGATATATATATTCCTATTCCCACATATCCTTTTAGATTCTTAGATCCATCTGTATAAATTTTGAGATAATTGTTATATGTATTTCTTAAATAAATATCAGTCTTGATCCCTATTTCATTTAAATTCCAATCATTTTTCATTGTATTAATTTTCAAATCTACATTAACCTCTGGTATTAGCCATGGAGGAATAACGCTAATTGGATTAAAATGAGCTATTTCCTTGTCCTCTAATCTATACATTTTAATCCATTTCCTAACCATCCATCCAAATCCATTACTTTGGAACTTCAAATATTCCCAACAATTCTGTAAAATAATTGAATTCACATTATCATCTGTATTACTTTTGATTTTCATCCAATATGCTAAAGCTAATTTAATTCTCCTCATTTCCAGTGGAGTTTCCCCAGTTTCAATTAAAAGAGCATTAATAGGTGTTGTTTTTACTGCTCCTGTACATATACGTAAAGCCCTACACTGTAATCTTTCTATTTTTTGTAATGATGTTTTAGCTGCTGCTCCATATATTATACTGCCATAATCTATTATTGATCTCATGAGAGCCCTGTATATGCTTAATAATGACTGTCTATCTGCACCCCAATTATTTCCAGCCACAGCCTTTAATAGATTAATAACTTTTTTACACTTGGTTTCTAAGTTATCTAAATGTGTTTTCCATGAATACGAACTATCCAACCATAAACCTAGATATTTATATTCTGTTACTCTTTCTAACGTTTGTCCATATAATGTTATTGTTTCTATATTAATATTTCTCTTCTTTGTGACAACCATATAACAAGACTTGCTTGCTGATCATTTAAAACCCCATTCATAAGACCATTTCTCTACTTTACTAATTGCTTTTTTAATATTTCCTACCACATATTTAATATTTTTCCCCTTCATCCATATGACCCCATCATCTGCATATAGTGCAGATTTTATACATTTATCAGTATCATAGAAAATATCATTGATCATAATATTAAATAAAATTGGACTAATTACACTACCTTGAGGTATTCCATTTTCAACATTAAATTCTTTTGAATAATCATTCCCAATTTTTACTCTTATTTTTCTATCTAGCAGAAAATTTGCTATCCAAATATACATTCTCCCACCTATTCCCATCTGTTTCATTTTTATAAGTAATCCTTCTTTAAATAGTGAGTCATACGCTTTTTCTATATCAAAAAATACTATAATCATTAGTTCCTTCATTTTTAAAGCTTTCTCTATTTCATTACTGACTCTAGTTAGAGCATCCATTGTTGATCTTCCTGTTTTTGATTGTTACATTTTTCTGTAATATTTTAAATGCTTTATTACGATCTTTAATTGTTTTACTACATTCATTATTCCACCAAGGAACTACTTTCTTCTGACCTTTCACTTTTAATTTTGGTATACTATAATTTGCAGCATTTAAGATATGTTCTGTTATTTGATTTGTACATTCTTCAATATTACCTTTTAATGTTACTACATGACTTGTTTCTTCACATTTTGTTTTAAATTTAAACCAATTAGCTTTATTAAAGCACCATCTTATTAATGTTAACTCTTCTTGTCTATTTATATTGTCATCAATTATTGTACTAACTGGAAAATGATCACTCCCTATTGTAGACTCCCAATTAACATCCCATTCACATGCATTAACAAGACAGTCTGATATTAATGTAATATCAAGACATGAAACTGCATTTTTATGTATATTTACTCTTGTACCTTTTCCATTGTTAAGACAAACTAATGACCTTTCATCCATTAATTCTTCCACTATTTCACCATTATGATCTGTCTTCTTGCTACCCCATAGACTATTGTGAGCTTTAAAATCTCCACACCAAACTTCTCTTCTATGTATTTTCCCTATTTCCTTAAATATTTCATTATCAAGATTTTTACATGGATTATAATAATTTATAATTTTAATATTTCCATAAAACTGAGAATCCTAATAACTCAATGTCTGCTAAGAATGTAACAATATTTTTTGTCTGCTAACACATCTAGTAAGTACCTAGATATATCTGAAGATAGTTGACTGTTCAGAGTACTCATAAAGTTCTGATGTTATATCTGAAAACTTTTATAAATTTGTCCTCAGGCTATGACCAAGAAATGGCCTCGCTGTTACTTCTCTTACATCTCCTTCCACCGCAACCAGGAGGACAGAAGTCTCCAAAAATCAGTGCAAGTGATGCAGTTGAGAGACTTGTTGTCTTTCATAAGGTAATTGAAGTTTAAAATATGCAAAATTATCTGTCTATTTCCTTTTATAGACATGCATAAATACAGATGTTTGAATGACAGCTTTGAAGATGTCTGGGCATACTTACATTTATTTTCAATGTAACGTGTATCGTAAAGCTGTATGTTTTGTTTCTTATGTTTGGTGTATATCTTTTTAATTTTAGTCATGCTGCAGTTTAGAGGAGCATCTCCGGGGTCAACAGGGTCTGCAGCCATACCTCCTTGCTGTTGGGCGTCAGAGAAGCAAGATTGACAGCTTCTACATCGTCATGGATAAGTGCCTCATCCCATGCCAGACAAACGGTTCTCTTGGAGCATTTGATGAGCTATTCAAAGCACATTTTGTGAACATTGTCTTTTCTCCTATTCTCACTATGGGTATGACGATGTATTTGAAGCATTTGATTGTTGAACACCATAGACTCTTTAAGTTCTTATATTCACATCGAAATTTGATACCTAAGCATCATTTTATGATCCACTATCCATCTTCCATTAGGAAAATAGGTCCATTGTTACATATGTGGTCTATGAGGTTTGAGGCTAAACACAAAATGTTTAAAGAATATTTTAAAAACTTTAAAAATATAACCAAATCACTTGCGAAAAAGCATCAGATGGCCACAGCTTATCATTGGGAAACAATAAGTACTAAAGAAAATGAGCATGGGCCTCTCAAACCATTTTCACTTAAAGATGAAGATGTGGTCAACAAAGAAATGCTTCAAATGATTTCATCAGGAGATGTTTTCTCAACCAGCTGGGTTAGAGTTGAGGGTGTTGAATACAGACCAGGACTTGCTGTTTGCAGCACAATTCAAGATGAGATGCCAGTGTTTTGTCAGATAAGTGATGTACTTTTAGTTGACAATACCTTTCTTTTGTTATCTAAACAGCTATTCACAGAAACATTTGATGATCATCATCATGCTTTCAGGATTGTTCAAAGTGAAGAAAGGCATTTAGTAAAGAAAACTTAAATTTCATAAGCCTTTTGATATTCAAAACTCTTATGGCGTTTCTAATGAATGCTTGTTCATCGTACCACAATTTAAAATGTTGGAAGCACAGCTGCAAAAATAAAGTGTTCAAAATTGATGTACTTGTGTCAAATTTTTTTTCTTAATAATTATTATAATTAATCATAATCATAAAGTAACTTTTTTTGGAGTAAATAACACTTGAAAGTGTTAAATCAACACTAAAAGTGGTACATTTTGTTCTTGGATCAGTGTTATCCATTATATGGATGAACCCTGTTTTGAGTTAAATAAGTAACTCTGATAAAGTGTTAAAATTTTAACTATATTGAAAGTGTTAATTTAACTCTGAAGAGTGTGGACTATATAAACACTGAAAAAGTGTTAAAATCCACTCTGTGGGAGTTAAATTAACACTGGGCTTTTTGCTGTGATCCTAGGTAAGTCCTGTTTGGTGGAAAATATAGTTAATTGTTTCCTAACAACAGACACAGAGGAGTTCACTGTCTCCCTTATTTTCACCGTTTTATTAATGAAAAAGGTGGTCAATTTGTCACAGGCCTCAGAGGAGAAACATTTACAGTTAACAGAAGAAGGTGGATTTGTCAATCTGTCAATAATCAAGAACAGAGCACGAGAGTTGTTGGCAGAGGTAGAGATGACATTTGGAAAAAAAAACCTTGCATTTCTCAGTTTATCTTTGAAGATATCTAAATGGGTTTGTACTTTAGTTTTACGCCACCGACGTTCTGCTTTCCGGGACTCTTTTTTTCCCTTTTCTAACTGACTCAAAATTTCTCCAAGGTGGTTTACGTTTCCCAGAGATTACTTTTGTAGTAACAGGAGCAATGGTGTCAATAACCTTCTGAATTGTAAAAATAAACTTGTCTGTTAAATCACTCAGAGAAGTACAGGAGTGTATAGCAGTTGAAGGAACAGCCTGAATAAATCGATCGGCAGTAGTTTCTGTAATGCATCTTTTAGAAATAACTTGTGTATGGTTGTCTTTTTGAGCAGGGCAGACTGATAGAAGCTGCTACACAATCGGCGCCATCGGACCTTTGACTAACAGCAGGCAAGGCAGGTTTGGTGCCTTGCTCAAGGACTCAACAACTGAGATGGATGTGGGGAGTTTGAACCGGCAACCCATCAGTTACAGGAACCACAGTGGCTACAACCAGTTTAGCTGTAGTACCACCATCTACTGGGTTCAAGTATGAGGAACAACATACACTAAAGGAAAACTCAAAACTTTTAATCTTCAATGAAATGTTACACTGTAACTTCTTTCTAAAATACATATATAAATACACATAAAAATTGTTTCAACATAAATGCATGCAGCAAAAAAGAGCAAAATATTACAGCTAAAACTAGATAAAAAAAGGAAAATATTAAAAATAATTACATGTACTTTGTGCAATCAATGCATGACAATTAGTTTGTGGTGAATCTTGAATTTTCTTTAAAGTACAAATGAGTTTTCTTTCATTTGAAAAGATTTTAATTAGGTAGAGTAAAACTGGTCACAATAATTTGAAAGAAAACTCATTTTAATTTAAAGACAAAACTATCACAAATACTTTTTTTGCAGATGTTTTGAAAATACTCAATTCTGTACATTCTATTGTTAATTTAAAAAACTACAAAAATAAACCCCACAAACACTCTCTATGGTACAGAATAATACAAATCAATCCCTCAAGTCCAATCATGTGAGAATGTTCTGGAAAGGAGTCCATGTCCGGTCAAACTCTGTTAATGCATGAAATAGTCAGTGGGCCCCCAAGCCTCTTCATCTATCAGCATCAGTACTGGCACTCCTCAGGGCTGTGTGCTGAGCCCTCTGCTCTTCACGTTGTACACACACAACATACAGTTTGACATAAACAGTATTTTAATACAATAACATACAGTTTATCATTATTGTTTTTTGATAAAGAATATACCAAAAAAATAAAACATCTCTGAAGGAAAATGTGTCATGGTTGCACATCTCCAAGAATCCAAATGATCACATTTAACAAATACAACAATTTTCAGCTTTATAGACATGAAACCCCTCCAGTCTTTCATTCTAGTTTTAAACCAAATCAGTTCTATAGTGAACCTCAACATAGGACATGTATGGAAAATACTTCTACTGCTTTTCACCTGTGTGACGCCTCAAGTGGTGAATTAAACTCACCTTGTGACGAAAACTTTCTCCACAGGTCACACATGAAAATGGTTTTTCACCAGTGTGAATCATCATGTGCCGACTTAAATGCTGTTTATTACTAAAACTTTTTCCACATTTCACACATGAAAACGGCTTTGCACCAGTGTGAATCATCATGTGTTCAGTTAAAATCCGTTTTTGACTAAAACTTTTTTCACATTTCACACATGAAAACGGCTTTTCACCAGTGTGAATCATCATGTGCTGAGTTAAATTCTGTTTTTGACTAAAACCTTTTCCACAGTTCACACATGAAAACGGCTTTTCACCTGTGTGAATCATCATGTGCTGAGTTAAACTAAGTTTTTGACTAAAACTTTTTCCACAGTTCTCACATGAAAATGGCTTTTCACCAGTGTGAATCATCATGTGCAGAGTCAAATGCTGTTGGTGACTAAAACCTTTTCCACAATTCACACATGAAAATGGCTTTTCACCAGTGTGAATCATCATGTGCCGAGTTAAAACCTGTTTGTGACTAAAACCTTTTCCACAGTTCACACATGAAAACGGCTTTTCACCAGTGTGAATCATCATGTGCTGAGTTAAATTAGCTTTTTGACTAAAACTTTTTCCACAGTTCACACATGAAAACGGCTTTTCACCAGTGTGAATCATCATGTGCTGAGTTAAATTACATTTTTTACTAAAACTTTTTCCACAGTTCACACATGAAAATGGCTTTTCACTTGTGTGAATCATCATGTGCTGAGTTAAAACCTGTTTTCGACTAAAACCTTTTCCACAGTTCACACATGAAAACGGCTTTTCACCAGTGTGAATCATCATGTGCCGAGTTAAATGCTGTTTTTGACTAAAACTTTTTCCACAGTTCACACATGAAAACGGCTTTTCACCAGTGTGAGTCATCATGTGCAGAGTTAAAACCTGTTTTTGACTAAAGCGTTTTCCACAGTTCACACATGAAAACGGCTTTTCACCAATGTGAATCATCATGTGCCGAGTTAAAACCTGTTTGTGACTAAAACATTTTCCACAGTTCACACATGAAAACGGCTTTTCACCTGTGTGAATCATCATGTGCTGAGTTAAATGCTGTTTTTGACTAAAACATTTTCCACAGTTCACACATGAAAACGGCTTTTCACCCGTATGAGTTCTCAAGTGAGCATCAAAAACAGATTTGAAAGCAAAACACTTTTTACAGATGTCACATGAGAAAGGTTTTCTTCTTTCCTGATTTTGGTTCTCAGCTTCAGCAGCTTCCTGGAAGATGTCTTGGTTCCTGTTTGGTTCTGATTCAGTGTGGTCTGTTTGCTCATCAACAGGAACCACCATGCAGGTATCAGTCTCCTGTTTTAATTCAATCTGTTCTTCAGCCTGACTGCAGTAAACTTCTTTCTCTTCCACTTTTATCTGATGATCTTCTGGCTCTTCCTGTTCTTGTTTCACCTGCACAGGTTCTAACTCCTCCTGGTCCAGAGTGGATCTCGTCTCCTGCTTATAAACGTTACACTTCAGGGAATCTGGAGAAGAAAACAGAGAAAAAGAGTAATTGTTACCTTTACTGAAGTAAATCGTTTAAGGCAGAAATGAACAAAAATCCATTTGAAAATTCAAGAGCGTAGACAGAGATATAGATGAATCGACATATCCAGCTGACATTTGGAGAATTCTCAAATGAACGGATTTTCAACAAATACTATAAATTACATTCAAATTTCATTTTAGTCCACATTTTTAAAAGCCCTGAGGAACTCCATCCAATCATTCGACTCATGAGCCGATGCACCGCGGTGCTTCATTTGCTCTACTGTGACATCAACTGGACAATATATGTAAAATAGGCAACGTGAAAACAACATGAAGCTTTACAATGAATAAACAAGTTTAAAATGTTTGTGATTCTGATACATAAATTCTGATTAATCTGGTTGTATGAAACAATGGCTGGATCAAAAAGAAACTTGAAACAAATAGAAAAGAGGATTGTGATTGGCTTGTTACTCGCTATGTCACCAGGGACAACGATTTATTACTAAAAAATAAAAACTTTAACTGCTCAGGTTTAGGTGAGTTCTCTGTCTTACCCGCTTCATTACTCAACACATCACTAATGTAAAGTTTGATCTTTGTTATTTGCTTGTCAAACGGGAAAAAATAAACTATAAAAGCAATTTTCAAGTTTTTTGGACATTGAACTTCTTTTATTTATGTAACTGTTTGGTATATTAGTTGAAAAATGTGTTTACATGAAGTAGCTGTAAATTCCCACCCATATTGGGCCCATGAATGCACCTTTGCCCATACGTCATTGTGCCCTTTTTCCCCATAGACTATAAATAAACGCCTCATGGACCGCTCTTGCCTATTGTTACTGAAGAGATTTAAGGCGGCCATCTTGGAGCGGTCGACCGTTCCACTCAGCTTTATGTTTAACAGACTCAATGACGTATCAGCGCATTTATCAATCATAACTCGCTAAATACTAAACAGATATTTACCAATTTTTCTGTAAACCTTATTAAAAGGTTAGCAACATTTACAAGGAAATAATTTTTAAAGTATTTTTGAATGACTGATATAAGGTTGAGCATATTTAACTATTCTTAGTGGGGAAAACAGAATAGAGTCAGAATAGAATGTGTTGATATTTCTGTATTATGATTATTTTACAAAGCACACAACCAGTCATAATTTTTAAATATGTTATTTAGTAATATCAATACATATTCATATAAATATACAAACACAAAATAATACAATCAGAGAGAAATAAAGATGCTTAAATAATTATTAATGCTGAATAATATGCATTAAACTACACATATTTATATGGACTTGCATATATACATAATATCTATATAGGTTTTATTCATGTTTTCCAGCTGAGGAGGAGCTTAAGAGAGATTCAGCAGCTGAGATTCATCAGTGCAGTGAATCCGTCTCTCCTTAAAGACATTCCCCAATTCTTCCTCACATGGTCTTTATGAAACCTTCAAAACAAAAACAGGAGCTATTTTACTTTAGACAGAATGAAAGAATTTCATATAAATAAGAGTCTTTGCCACCTTGTGTGGAATAATCTAAATCAATGTTAGGGAATATTTAAAACTTTTTAAGATTTACAAAATCTCGGTTAGCCTTCATAGCGGGGCTGAACCCCGGTATTACACTAAGCTGATAGCTAAGATTAGCTGTTGTTTTGTCAGTGGACATAAATACAGTATAGTAATATTCTAATCACAAAATATAAACTGTAATATGTCCATCTTACTTGTGAAACGTTATCGTCCGAGATCTCGCGTCATTAGTCTGTCGATCTGAACACAAATATCTGGCAGTGCTGAGGCATCTTCTGCTGTTTTGGTTTAGCCAAGTAGGAGGGACGACCGCTCCAAGATGGCCGCCGTATTTCCTACGCCAGAGCAGCCATGCGGGGTCTACTCATTATATTATGTCTATGCTTTTCCCCACCTTCACTTCCGGTTCACAGCATTGTCGGGCTTATTAGTGCAGATAGGCACCGGGTGTGGCAGCCAAGCTATGAGTGTTGTTGTGTGCAGTTGGATGTCTGTCGGATGAGCGCTGGCGCCGCAGGATCATCAATATATGTGCTGCTGGTAGGATAAATGGATTTTTGATGTGTCACTTATGGCTGGTTCTGTGTAACGTCAGTGTCGCTTTTTATATTGTTGCTACTAGGCCTGTCACGATAACAAATTTTGCTGAACGATTAATCGTCTCAAAAATTATTGCGATAAACGATAATATTGTTTGAAGACCATTTTACACTGATTTAATGGAAATGACGTAATAATGCATGTGATTTCCTGCCAAAGATAGATACACTTTATTTTCAAAAGAACACTAAACACTGGAACTGATGAACAAAACAAAACAACCAAAACCATAAATAACATGGATTCTCAGTCTCCATTAATAAAAAATCTACTTGAACAAAAATTAAACAACATAAAGCCAAAGTGGAAATAAATACTGCATTCAACCAAAAGAGTGCAGATTATAAAGTCTGTATATCATGTTGCCCTATAGTAATAATTAGATTTAAATAGAGAAGATGGGCACATCGACTACCCGATGCAATAGTTCACACTACACAATCCCCCCCCCTCTCCATACGACAATTTTAGAACGTTGATCGTTCTCTAAGATTGTCGCTTGCGATTTCGTAACCGATCATCCTGTAGTGTGTGGTGTGTGCTACTAATTTGGTTTGCAGTTGTTTTAAGTCTCAGACTGCTCCTAGTGTTTGTTCTGGGTTGCTGTGCTTCATTGGGTTTTAAATTAAAATAATAAAGTCTATTTTTAATATTATAAAAGTATGTATAAATAAAATATATTTTGTATACTACTTCTGTTTCATAATTTTAAGCCAGACTTGCCTGGGTACTTTTAATAGGGAGAGCCTAGGCCACTTGATATTATTTGAAACTCCACGTCGTCTGTCACGATCCGGGTTTTCTCATGTGTTACACCTACGTATGAAACATCACCTCAATGCAGCAGTGGCTTGTTGATTGGACTTTTATATGAGGTTTAGTTTGACAGATAATAACACCTCTATTATTGTTTCATGCTGTTTGCTTTGCAAGGCTTTACTAGCTTATATATGCACGTTCCAATTAGTAATTACCTGAGATCATTGGACGAAGCTGAAGTTGGTTTCCGATTCCAGCTTCTGATTCAGGAAATGGCTAAAGGGCGAGTCCACTTAATTTTTCACTACCTTCCACATCTTTAATAGAGTCTAGTTTAAAAACTACAACAGCTAGACTCTTCTAACCTGGACTGGGTTAATCTGCTCTCACAGCAGAATATTTATAACCATGTTTCTGATTTGTGAAACTTCAATAAAGGTTGATTTCACCACTTTTTTTTAAATCTCTGTTATAGTATAACTGCTCAAATTCCCAAACTACCATAACACCTAAACTCTTGAAACCTGGACAAGATTATTTTCAACTAACAGCAGAATATTTAGAACCATCTTTGTGATTTGTGAAACTTTTATCCGATTTGTGGAACTTCAATAAAATGCCATTTTTACCCATCTTTGCATCCAGCTCATATTAAAACTGCTCTAATGCCAAAACTACAACAACTACGTATTTCAAACTTGGACTAGATTATTCTTCTCTAATAGCAGAATATTTTAATTCATGTTTGGGATTTGTGAAACTTCACTAAAGTTTAGATTACTATTCACACTTGTTCCATGCAGTTTTTTAAAATTCCAATTCAATTCTAATTCAAAACCACTTAATTAATCCTAATGGGAAATTAAATGTTGGTGTTACTCATGAATTCTTCCAAGAGTTATTGTAGATGGAGATGGTTGTTGGAAGGAAAGATCTTCTGCAGCCGTCTGTTACATAAAGTTTCACAAATGAGAAAAAAGTTTCACAAATCCCCAACATGGATTTAAATATTCTGCTATTAGAGCAGAATAATCCAGTCCAGGTTTTGAAGAGTGCAGTTCTTGCAGTTTTTAAACCAGAGTCTATTAAAGATGCGAAAGGAAGTGAAAAATTAGGTGGAATCGGAAACCAACTTCAGCTTCGTGTAGTTAAAGGAGGAAAAGCCATAAAAAGGTTTTTGGCTCCATTTTCTCTCTACATCAATAAGCCATTTTCACAGCGTAATTGTGATTCCTGCGTTCATTTACCGGTTAACAAAACATTTATACGGGAAAAGAACATTTACTAAAATGATCCTCATACAGAAAGGTGCAGACATTTAGACCTTAACCTGCATCCAAACGCTGGTGGTTCCTACCTATTCGGTGTAAGATTATCTGGGGCCTCCGGGAGAAATCCAGCAGTCTGCGATGATCATCCATCTCTTCCTCCGACTTGACGATGATTTCTTTAAACTCTGTGAATGTTTCTTCAGCAGCAGTTAACGGCTCGTTGATAAACTCGTTTAAGCTGGACTGAAGATATTTTTAGAGAAACTGGAAACAGACCACGTGCCGTCCTCTTTGTCTTTGTCGGGGTTTTTTTCTTCTTCTTTTGATTTCTATTGGCGGATGGCTACCAACTTATGGTGCATTTACCGCCACCTACCAGACTGGAGTGTGGTCATCAATGATCTCAGAGGGAATAAAATAAAACACACCTCAATGGTATGCACGAATGTGCAAATTCACATCCATACACCCTCCTCCCCCCATATATATATATATATATATATAACAAATACATATATTATAACAAATACAAATAACCATATGGATCCCAGCAGAACTATATATATATATATATATATATATATATATATATAACCCAGTGTTTTAAAAAAATCTAATTAATAATTAATTGATTTAGCAGAATTTATTTCCTGAAAGATTTATCATAGAAAATCCTATTTTCTTTCTATTTAGTATTGAATTTAAGTGTTGACGTTCCTCTGAATTCATTCTAATAAAATATGTTCCACTGTTTCCATCTGATTACAATAATTACAAGTCCCTATTTCATGTTTCCCTATTCTGAAAAGAGAACTATTAATTCCAGTTTGACCAATTCTAAGTCGAGATAAGACTACCTCTTCTTTCCGTCTTCCATTCATACAACTCTTAACTCCCACAGTCTTTTAAATTTTATATAAATCTCTTCCAGTGTAATGATTAGCCCAGTGTTCCTGCCAAACCTTAAAGATTTCATTTGAAATAATAGATTTACCCCCACTTTTGCTGAAAGGAATACTTAAGTTAATAATATCTGATTACAGGGCCTGTTTAGCTAATATATCTACTTCTTCATTTCATGAGCAGGAACCCAGACAAATCGAACAAAACATTTCTTATTATGTAAACTATATATAATAAACTATAATAGCAATTTTTTTTACATTTTTTAGACTTTGAACATCTTTTATCTATGTCACTGGGTGGTGTATTAGTTGAAAACGGTGTTTACATGAAGTAGCTGTAAATTCCCACCCATATTGGGCCCATGAATGCATCTTTGCCCATACGTCATTACGATAACGTTATGACAAAAGCGAAAGATGCACTTAAGGGTAAGATCCTATTTTTCAGGGTTACTATAATTTAATTTCCAAAGAGGTTACTTAGCACAATCCTAAAAAACTTTAAGCATCCTCCGTTCACTTAAAAAATGTACTTTTATTCTTAACATATTTTACAGACTTCACTTCTGCCTTTTACAGATCCCACTTCACTTTTTAAGACATTTTTATGCCCTTCTTAATAAAAAAAGTCGACTAATGTGAAAAATAAAATCAGTTTATTGATCATAGGAGGAATTGAATTTGTTTACACTTTGTTCTCAATGTACACACATTTGAAATATAAGTATATAGACATGGTTACTTTTGTTTTTGCGCTTTAATTAAACTAACAGATTCAGATAATCAAAATAATTTTAATGCCGGAATGAGAAAACCTTATTACATTATGAAAAGCACATTTCAATTTATTAAAGGAAAAAGTAAATCAATGCAATTGGAATCAGTTTATTTATTTATTCCGATTCACAACACGTTTCAAGGTACTTAAAAAATAAAATGAAATTAAAGCCGCACAGCGGCGCCAAGCGGCCCTCGCAGCTCAGCGACGCTCCGGCCTATCGGCCACCGACCGCACCGCCGCCCGCCAGCCACCAGAAGCTCACGCATTTTCCCCGCCCGTCCACCAGGCGATACACATGAATGCATTTGGCAGCCTCCCCGACGACTCACAAATAATCTGGAGCACTTCAGTCGATGCAGCGAGGAGATAAAGCTCATGCCAGTTTGGTTGGTTTAGTTTGAAGCCAATCAATCAAAATCCCTATTAGGAGTTCGATCAAATACGAAGGCTGTAAACGGCAAAAATGGGGTCAAAATCGGACCTTCAATCCAAAATGGCCGACTTCCTGTGATACTTGCACTATGACATTAATTGTAAATTCTGAGCGTCTTAGTGAGCTCTACAACTGTACCGAATTTCATAGCAATGGGTCTTTTGAAAATTACTAGGTGGCGCCGTTGAGCCATTTTTTGTGTGCAATTTTTGCGACGACCTTAAAATTCAACATTTTTAAACAGGCTTGACGCGTCCACCAAGTTTGGTGAGTTTTTGAATATGATAAAGCCTCCAAAAAGGCCCCCAAAGAGGGAGGCAGAATCGTAATAATAAACAGCATGAAAACAATAGTGGAGTCATACATGTCACAACCATTCGCTATAACTGGGAATTAGTATTTAAGTTTAACGTCACCACTGAAAAATTTTGGTCCCCTTTGCGCTGCAGAAACATTTTAATTCTGCAATGTCGGAGGCTTTTCAAGTTTGGACAGCATGTTTAAGATCATCCTATAGTATCCGAATTGGATTTGAGTCCACAGTTTGGGTAGCACACTGCAAAACCTTATCTTGTTGAAGTTACTTGAGAAACCATCTTGTGGAAAGATTTCAACCAATGCAACCAAATTTTACACAGGTAGATTAAGCTTGTTTGTAGACTTGATTGGGCAAAGATTCTCAGTTATGTCAGATTCTTTCTGTCCATCTGCAGTCTGACTCTAAACAGAAATGTAAACTGTGAGTTTTCCATTTGTACCTGGAAATGTAATAACACAAACAGACAACCGAGTTTTCCTAAAGAAACCTGAATGTTAATCAGCTGGATAACATAGTTGTTGTGCAACTACATGCACAACAAAAGACATACCTTACAAGGTGGACAAGTAACTTCAAAAACATCAATTCAACATATTAAATTGTCATAACTTTACAAAAATGCTTTAAACCTTCCACTGTTTCATATTTTATAAACACTGCATTGGAAATTATTAGGAGAACAGTTTATCCAATCTAAGTCAGCTTTAGACTTTTTCCTAAAAGTCTAGGCTGGGGTGGTGAGTTTTTTACATAACTTTGCATACGTACAGTTATGTGTATGTGCACATTTGTGTGTTTTATAACAGATCTTTCCAGTTTTGGTTGAACGTTTTTTGGAAGACTTCTATTCTGTGTGAGTTTTCATGTGTAAATTCAAATTACTTTTTAGGCTAAACGTTTTATTACACGTGTTGCATGAGAAAGGCTTCTCACCCGTGTGAATCCTCATGTGATCTGTTAAATGAGTTCTTTGAAGGAACCCTTTTCCACAAGTCATACACAAAAAAGGCCTATCACCTGTGTGAATCCTCATATGATCCGTTAAATGAGTCTTTTGAAGAAAACTTTTACCACAGGTCAAACAGGAGAAAGGCCTTTCGCCCGTGTGAGTACGGAGGTGTTTGTTTAAAAGACTTTTGATAGTGAAACTTTTTCCACAGGTCAGACATGGAAAGGGCTTCTCTCCTGTGTGAGTTCTCATGTGACAAGTTAAATTTCCTTTTTGACTGTAACTTTTTCCACAGGTCACACATGAGAAAGGCTTTTCACCTGTGTGGCTTCTCATGTGTAGTTGTAACTGACTTCTTTGAGTGAAACCCTTTCCACAGACGCTACACGAGAACGGCATCTCACCTGTGTGGATTCTCATGTGATAAATCAAATTACCTTTCTGATTAAAGCTTTTTCCACAAGTCATACACAGGAATGGCTTCTCACCTGTGTGGATTCTGACGTGTATATTCAAACTGCTTTTGAACCTAAATGTTTTCCCACAGGTCAAGCATGAGAAAGGCTTCTCATCTGTGTGAGTTGTAGAGTGATGAGTTAGATGAGTTTTTTGAGTAAAACCTTTTCCACATATTGAACACGAGAAAGGCCTTTCACCAGTGTGAACTCTCACATGGTTGGTCAAAAAACGTTTTTGAGAAAAAAATTTTCCACAAGTCAGACATGAGAAAGACTTTTCCTTTGTGTGATTTTCCATGTTTTGAGACAAAAGACTATTGTGAGGACTAAATTCAGCACAAATTTCACAAGAACACACACTGTTATTATGTTGGCATCTCTTGCTTTGTATTTGCTCTTCTTCATCTGTCTCTGATTCTGAGTCTTCATCACTGCTTCCTTCCTGATGCTGGATCTCTGTTTCAGACGGATCCTGAGAGATGACCTGGTTCCAGTTTGGTTCTAGTTCAATGTGGTATTTTTCCTCATTACAAAGAGTCACCATAACGGTCTCAGTCTCCTGCTTCAGCTCAAACCGTGCTTCATCATGACTGATGCAGAGTTCATCCTCTTCCTCTTTAATCTCTAGATGTTCTAGCTCATTCTGCTCGTCTTTGATCTGCAAGGGTTCTGGTTCCTCCTGGTCCACTGGGAGGCTCCTCTCCTGGTCCCCAAGCTGCTGGCCGACAAGAACCTCCTCCTTCTCAACATAATGCAGTGAATCTGAAGAAGCAAACAGAAAAGAAAATAGCTTATGTTGTGGAATAAAAATTAATTTTACCAAACACTGTCAGGTGAAATCACTCAATCAGGTTTATTCATATATTGCGCACAATATATGCTTGTCAATAATCAATCAATAATGAAGCAGGTCTGGGTGAATAGCTCTGCCAGGCAGAGTCAACACATGAGTTTTATACTAAGGTAAGGAATCCAAAACACGGGGCGAGACAGTCTGGTTCTGATGCAGCTGTAGAAAACAACTTCCAACCTTGTACATGTAACCCAAACAGTTATTTTGGTGAGAGTGTTATATATATAAAAAAAGCATTTAATATAACATGATCAGCAGATGTTAACTTATAGTAATTTTCCACCACACTTATTATCCAAGTAAAATAAAATTCACTTACAAAAATCTGCACAATATTTTGGGACTGTTGTGTGCCAATAGTCTGTGGGGCTGAGCTGACAGCAGAGACACATCTTATGCTTCATTTAATAACTCGGCAGCCAACTGTATCAACATAACGTCAAACATTCACTGTTTACAACTCAGTGAATGTAAGCAGTAGCTCAACGGTCTGGCTCTGTCAGCCACTTCTCCTGTAATGCAACCAGGTAAGATCAGTGCAAGTAAGCAAAGTTTATCATGATGCCACAACTACAAATGACCGTTATGTATTTAAGAACAGAAAACCTACTCAGTTGCAAATTCCTTGCATCATGGAAGGTATTTTTCAAGTTATAATCTCATAATTACTGTACAGTATATTCTTAATGTTTGTTTTTGTTTACATTTGATATATTTTAATTGTTTTTTATATCTTAGTGTGATCCTACATGCTGTTGTTACACCTGAATTATATTTTATATATGAAGGATTTGGCCCATGGGTGAGAAAAAAAAAGAAGAAAATCTGACAATATATAAAAATATTTTAAAAAGACAGAATTCTGAGAAAAATATTCTTAAAATTTTGGTTAAATTCATATGAACCAATTGAAACGTGAGTCTCCTCTCTGACGTGATGTTTATAACCAATAGATCGTAAACACCTGCACCGCAGAGCTCTAACGCCGTAATACACCATATATGAGCGGCGCTTAATTTCAGCCCATTGCGACCGTTGGCTTGCCTGACCGCAAATGAAAAACGATTTGTAGATTGACTTTAGAAAAGGCAAAACCTGCTAAACAAGAAATGGCTTGGACGAAATGAAATGGATAACGCCAGAAAACGTACGTGACTGGTCTGTAATACGTAAACCTCAAAAATTTACTGCAAACCGCATAAATGATCTCTAAATCCTCTCATCAGGTAAATGTTTGCACTCCTGGTGTTTCATACCTATTTGGTGAACGATTATCTGGGGTATCCGGTTGACATCCAGCAGTCTGCGCTCACCATCGATCTCTTCCTCGGACTTTACGATTATTTCCTTAAGCTCCGTGAATGTTTCTTCGGCATGAGTTAATTCATCGTCACTAATCTCTTCCTTACATCTCGGTGAAGACATTTTGATTATAGATACTCATAAATTCAGCTCAGACGCCACAACGGGACTCAAAATGACACCAGCAAAGATAAGCTAATACCGTTAGCATCTCAGTTGGAGGATTCTTCTTCTTCTTCTTCTTCTATTTTTGAGAATTATTGCCACCCCATGGATGAATCGTGTATCACAATGACTTTACAGCATGTCTATGCCAAAAACAATTTTAATACGGACCGATCCTGCCAAAATTATAAATAAATAAATACACATTTAAGGAAACAAAACCATAAATAGCTAATTAATTTCTACACTTATTTAGTTATGTTGAATTTTATGTCATCTATTGTCAAATTTGGCAGGATAAGTCCTCCTCATTTTAAGGTCCATGTTTTCCTGAAATAAATACACCATAACTTTAAAACTGAAAAACCAAAACAGCCTGAAATAAATTGTCTGAACTCGCACCCACCTGCATTATGCTGGTTAGTCTTCATGGGTCTTTCAGTTTACTGCAAACAACATGTTGAAAATTACATAATATACTGTACATACAAGCACAGATGAACAAAATCAGCTGTAAACTTAAATATACCATCTCTTATGAACCACCAAATAACACAAAGTAATGATTTTTATTATTTATTTGTATGTTTCACAAATAAAACTCTAAAAATACAACTGGTCTCCGGTACAATGCTGTGATTGTTCTGTTATGTGCTGTAAAGCAAAGTTACATACGTAGATTTCTTAATGATGTCATCATCAACTTACTTGCACTCAACAACCAAGATGTAAAACGCGACTTATTTACAAACCTTTACACATTTACCTCTGAACTCTTCATGATGTCACATCCAGTTTAAGTTTGCTCACGTTGCAAAGTGGGAACCAGTGGATTAACTGTTAGTAGCAATGCAAATCAATACCTTTGTCAGTAAGTGCATGTCATTTTTACACTATTGTAAAATTTTGTTTAAATTCAGACTCCAGCTTCTAACCTGGGAATTCTCAAATATATTAATTTAATTAATTCAACAAGAAAACGCCGCCATTACTGAGCAAACAACTGCAGTGGAGTAGAGAAAGTATTTACACCATTACAGATTCCTTCTGCTTTTTCTCTTCTTGTCACACTTGAATGTTTTAAATCAAAACAAAAATCAGAAACATGTAACCTGAAAAAAATAACAAAAATAGCTTTTTTTAAAGTTTTATCTGAGTGCATCAAATAAAGAGGGAAAAAAATATTCAAACCAAATTGACATTTCATGAAAAAGGTATTTGCTACCGAAACCTAAATTTCGTCATGCGATACCAGATGAATTTCGGTTTCAAATTTCAGTTTCAAATTTTTTTTCCTTTTGAACAAACTTTACGGCCCCAATTTTGCTCCGTAGTTGCCGTTCCATTCATGTTGAACTTTAGCAGGAGAGACAGTTTTTACATGAAGAAGCTGGTGTTTATTTAGATATGCTTGAATTTGTTAAATATGACCTAATGTCACTCTAAAGTGAACCTCTGTGTGTGTGTAAGAGCAAACAGTAGTTTTATTCTTTCCTTATAGTTCTTACTGTGAGTTCAACTCAAGATTGTTCTGAAGACCCGTCCATTCATTAGAGATGTAAACATTGTTCAGACACGGATGCTACGGATTTTTACATTTCAGTAACCAAGAAGTAAAATCAGAAAAAATATGTGAGGGGATGATTTAAAGTATACAGCTGTATAAAATGCTTCTTAGCTCCTTAAACTGAGACACTTCCCACAGGTCACACAGGACGTCTATCTTGTGTGAATTCTCACGTGTTTTTTTAAACGACTTCTTCGACTGAAGGTTTTTCCACAGGTGCTACATGGAAACGGCCTCTCACCTGTGTGAATTCGCATGTGAACTGTCAAATGGCCTTTCTGACTGTAACTTTTTCCACATGTCAGACATGAAAATGGCTTCTCACCTGTGTGAGTTCTCATGTGATCAGTTAGGTGACCTTTGTGGCTGTAACTTTTCCCACAGGTCACGCATGAAAAAGGTCGGTCACCCGTGTGACTTCTCATGTGAAGCGTTACTTGACTTCTTTGACTGAAACTTTTACCGCAGGTTACACATGAGAAAGGCTTCTCGCCCGTGTGGATTCTCAGGTGCTGCTTCAGATTGCTTTTTAGATTAAAAGATTTATCACAAGCGTTGCACGGAAATGGTTTCTCACCCGTGTGAATTCTCATGTGATCCGTCAACTTATGTTTGAGAGTGAAACTTTTTCCACAGGTCAGACATGAGAAGGGCTTTTCGCCTGTGTGGATTCTCAGGTGATTGTTCACAATACTTTCTCGACTGAAACATTTTCCACAAAACTTGCATGAGAAAGGCTTCTCACCTGTGTGCGTTCTCATGTGGTAGATCAAGTGAGTCTTTTGAGAAAACAATTTATCACACATCGTACATGAATACAGATTTTTATCTTTGTGCGTTTTCTTCTGCTCTTTTTGTTTTAATTTGTCAGAATTGTTATCATACCCTCTGGTTTTCTGACATCTGTTATTTTGTTTCGGTTCTTCATCGCTGCTTATTTCTGTGTCTTCATCATTGCTTTCTTCCTGATTTCGGTCCTCAGCATCACAGCCGTCCCGAGAGACGAGTTGCTCCCTGTTTGGTTCGGGTTCACTGCAGCTTATTTCTACACTGGTAGGAGATGCAGGAAAGGTTTTCATCTCCTGCTTCTTCACCACAAGTTGTTCTTCATCCTGATTGATGCAGAGCTCATTCTCTTCTTCTTTTATCTGCAGATGTTGTAGCTCACTCGGTTCTTCTTTCATTGTCAGGGGCTCTGGCTCCTCCTGGTCAGAAAAATCCTCCTCCTTCTTAATATCATGATGTTGAAGGTCTAAACAAGCAAACAGACATGAAACTGATTACTTGTCCAACTTATCCCCAAAACAACAAACGATTTAACGCCAACTAAATTCAAACCTAAAATAACCAAACTTTGTGATGCTGACAAACAAAAATTCACAAAAAGAGAGAATCGTCTAAAATAAAAACATGGACTGCATATTATGTTAAGACTGGATGCACAGCTGCTTCTGTATCTGCATCATGTCATCTCTTCACTTTTCTCTTTCTTTAAATCGTCAGTTTGTTTCGATTAAACCTTTACAAGTAAGCATTCCATTCTGTTGCTCATTTTGGAAAATCTTGTCCTTTGCCGTTGTTCTCGCTTTCTATGTTAAAAGTATTTCCCTATTCCAAAACTTTTTCCGTGCCAAACTCCTTCCTCTAACCCTCACTGGGTCCACTTTGGTCTGATTTATTAACATAAAGAGACACAAATGAAGAGCAAATTCTGCATTTCACTCAGTGTGCTGCTGCAGAGGCTGGTGTGGAAATGGAAATTGATGTTGTGATTTAAACAAGCCAGAAAAACGAGAGCAAAATGCACATTTCTTTCACCTGCAAATATTGATAAAATGCGCAAAATCTCAGACAAAATTTTACTCTTTTTCAAAATCTTTTGGGACAACAAAAATGATGTCTATTCACAAAATGCAAGAATAAAAACAAGAGATCAATTTTAAAATCAGTAGTTAAACGACATTTACAAAGCATTTCGTAGAGCTCCACAAATCTCTCCTCCAACCATAAAAGAGTTAACTGAGCTTTTCCTAACTTAAAACTTATATGTAAGGCATAAAATAAGCAATGTGACAGGTTTACTTTGTAATACCTAAAAAGGTAATACATTAAAACAACAATTTTAAACAAGTTTCTGATAGCAGGAAAGAAAAACTGAGTAAAAAAATTGTTGACTAAATTTGTCCTCTTTAAACAGATTTAGAGAAGTTTCTGAAATATTTACATATTGTAGACAATATATATTTTAACATGCAAGTATTTATAAAATGATATTTTTTATTCATGTTAGTTTCCCTCTATGTCAATTCATATCCCTAATTTCTAGTTGTGTATTTCATTTAAATATTTTTGCAAATAAGCATAACAAAGCTCAAGTATCTCTCCTAATTCAATTCCTTTTCTGATGATTTTGCCTTATTTGCTGTTTTTACATTTGGTTTGGCTGATTATTACATAGCATGATTAAACTCCCTATTTGAACTGATTTCCAGAATAACCAACGTGTATTTTATTGCCTTGTAGAGTCGCAAAGCTTGAAGGTCACAGATGCAACAGCAGCACAGAAACAGTACCGATACCGTAATACACAGTGTACAGGCGCTGCTAACGTATAGAGACAAACGGTCGGGTAGCTTGGTCGCTCTTTTGCCTCCCTCTTTCAAAAACTCCAGTGTAAAGGCGTTGCTTACAGTACTGAATAATTATATTATAAAAAAAAACAACCAAAAATATGAAATACTTCAGCTTTGAGTCCGTATAACCACAGCTTATGTAAGTGGATGTTCTCTATTGCTCTAAAATGAAATTTAAACGGCATCAAACAACATTCAGACCCACGATCTGATCGGTAAAATGACATTACCGCACCTGGACCTTCGTACCTGTACGTTTTACGATCAGTTGGGTTTTCTCGCTGAAATCCAAGCTGTCGTCGATCTCTTCCTCTGATTTTACAATGATTTCTTTAATGTCTGTCAATGTTTCTTCAGCAGGAGGTGACGGCTCGTTGGTGAACTCTCTCTGAGATGAAAGCGAAGACATAGTTGCTCCAGATAGTCATTTACGCAGCTCAAGCAAAAAATGTAAACAAAACTGGCTAACAGCTCCGTTAGCTTCCGTTGTTTCATTACGTGACGCACCGGAAGTACGTCATTCTCAGTTAGCTGAAATCCAACAGCCTGCATTACTGCCATCTTCTGGAGAAACTCGGTATTACCTGTTTTTCAAACGACCCCAGAAATATGCAGAGGTGGAAATAACTACATTCACCTAAATGACCTTTTGGGGAAAAAAAAAAAATATATATATATATATATATTTATATATATATATATATATATATTTTTTGATCCATGTGTGTATATATATACACACACACACACTTCCAGGAGTACTTTCAGTACACCATCCCTTTTACTTTTAATTGAGTAATAAAAATAAAATGGAGTATTGCTCCTCTTATTGAGTAAGATTTCTGGACACTACCCACTGTGAGTAACTTCACTGAATGAAGAATAAACGTGTTTTCACCAAAAATGCACCAAGCCCAGACATAGTAAACACCATAAACCTTGTTCTACCATGTATACACTACCTACTGTACATATTAGTTTTATATATTTTTATATTGAAAGGTTTTGATTTGATAAAGCATTTCTTATGCCTGAATTTTGTTTTGCTATTGTGTAATTTTCATTGTCAGATACCAGAATTTGTTTCAGGGAAAAATTTAAATAAATATTTATCGCATGTTCTGGTCAGATAGGCACTTAGGTACATTTTTATCAAATACTGCTTTGCTTTTGCTTCAGTTTGGGTAACACTTTACTTTTATTAACACATTATTCACAGACAATAAACACTCATATCATATCAAACACTCATATCAAAGGTTCAGGAATCCAAATAATCTGTTGAAGCAGCGTCATGAGGTGGAGCATCTTGACCCAGTTCTCACTTATTGTGCTTTGTCTGACTTTGTAGTCATGCCAGACGTCCTACAATGGTGTAAAGTGTACCTGGGTTGCACATAATTAGTGCATTATGTCTTGACATTTGCACAAAGCAGGATAAGAACCTTTTAAATATAGATTTTCATACATATTATTTTAACTTTCCTACCTTAGAGCTAATGTATGATCTTGTGCTTGTGAATGTGACAAACTGGATTTGTTTCTGCTTTCTAAATCTAATGACAGGCAGTTGTGGTGCCTAACCTCCACAAATACTGGGTGTCCATTTTTTTGCCTTCTGAAAAGAATAAAAGCAGACACAATACATGTAGAAAATGGTATGTTTTGCTTTAAAAACATCTTTAATTTATTAAAAAACTGCAAGCATTGTACACTATTAAATACATTACATGCTTAAAAATGTTTAGACATTTATGAAGGTATTTTTGCAATATTTGTTTTTAAATGTGAAGCTTTTTTACGTTTTGGTTACTTCAGGTTCTAAAAACGTGCCCAAGCTCCTAGATATTAAAAAACTTCAAAGCATTCACCAAATTACATCTTCTCATCTGTGTGAGTTCGCATGTGACAAATCAAATGAGCCCTTTGCCTGAAAGTATTTCCACAGGACAAACATGAGAAAGGCTTCTCACCTGTGTGGGTTCTCATGTGAACTGTTAAAAAGCTTTTCCGAGTGAAACATTTTTCACAGGTAGAACATGTGAAAGGCTTCTCACCAGTGTGAACCCTTAGATGAACTGTTAAAAAGCTTTTGCGAGTAAACTGTTTTCCACATGTGTTACACAAGAAAGGCTTCTCACCTGTGTGGCTTCTCAAATGAGATTTGAAAATATCTTTTTTGCTGAAACTTTTTCCACAAGTAATACATGAAAACGGTTTCTCAAGCGAGTGTATTCTCATGTGATACGTTAAGCTACTTTTTTGAATATAACTTTTCCCACAGATTTTACATGTGAAAGGTTTCTCACCTGTGTGAGTTCTTAGGTGAGTATTAAAACTTTTTTTTTGGCTGAATGATTTTCCACAGGTGATGCATGAAAAAGGCATCTCACCTGTGTGAATTTTCAGATGAGTTGTAAAGTTTTCTATCTTACAGAAATTTTTTCCACAAGTTACACAGTGGAACGACTTTTCACATGCGTGATTTTTTGTGTGATATATTAAATTGCCTTTCAAACTAAAACTCTTTCCACAATTTATGCATGAAAAAGGTTTTTCACCTGTGTGACTTCTCATGTGATAAGTTAAACTACTTTTTTGACCAAAACATTTTCCACAAAGAATACACGAAAAAGGCTTCTCCCCTGTGTGACTTCTGTTGTGATAAGCTAATTGACCCTTCTGGCTAAAATTCTTTCCACAGACCACACAGGAGAAAGGCTTCTCATCTGCATGAATTCTCATGTGAATCGTTAAATGGCTCTTTTGACTGAAGCTTTTTTCACAAATGCTACACACAAAGGGTTTCTCGCCTGTGTGAGTTCTCATGTGATCAGTTAAATGACCCTTTTGTCTGTAACATTTTCCACAGATTGTACATGAAAAGGGCTTCTCACCTGTATGAGTTCTCAGATGTCTAATAAACGTGCTGTTATGAAAAAATGTTTCATTACATGTTTTACAAGAATACCTGCTCTTACCTAAAGATATTTTTTTAACGCTTTTTTGTTTTGCATTGTCAACGTTGTTTTTATGCTCTCTGGTTTTCTGAAGTCTTTTATTTTGTTTTGGTAATTCTCCTCTTGTTGATTCTGAATCCTCTGGCATTCTTCCTTCCTGGTTCTGAGCTTCAGGAAGATCACAGGAGTTGTGTTGGTTCCTGTTTGGTGCTGATTCACTGCAGCATTTTTCCTCGTTAGTCAGCGTTGCCGTTAAGGTATCAGTCTGCTCTTTCAGCAAAAGCTGTTCTTCATCTTGTCCCACAAAGCCAGGATGAAATTCTTTCTCTTCCTCTTTTATCTGCACACACAGTATTTCCTCCTGCTCCTCTTTAATCGGGAGATGTTCCAGATCGTCCTGGTCTTCTTTTATTTGAAGATTTTCTGGTTCTCCTTGCTCCTCTTTTATCTGGTGATGCATTAGTTCCTCAGACTCCTGTTTTATTTGTGGACCTTGTAGTTCCTTCTGGTCTAAACCAGAGGTCAACTCCTGGATACGCTGGTACTGGTCATTAAAAATCTTCTCCCCCTGAAAATCGTAATGTTGAGGCAGGTCTGGAGAAAGAGAAAGAAAAGCAAAAAATAAAAGCTTAAAAAAGTAAGTAAAATACAGCAAAAGTTATATTAATTCATTAGTGCATCTGAAGACTATTTTCTCAGTTTTATTTAGTCCATATGTCTGCAACCTGGCTCTTACATCAGTACATAAAAATGATAACTTCAGTAGTTCAGCATCAAATTTCCACAACAAAATGACATTAAAGTACTGGTAATGTTTACTATTTTATTTCTTATTATATTCTTCCTTATTTCTTAATAATATTTTCTTATTATTAGACGTAAAACTATATGGAAACATCAACACCCCTTATCAGTGTAAAATATTTCTGTTCAGGTTTGAGCTGTCAGACTGATGAAATTTTCAAGCTGCATACAGTTATTGTACAATTTTATGTACAAAGAACATTTTAAATAAATATAAAAAAGGTCAATTGTTGTGGTTTCTTAACATTTTAATGATCAGTCCATGTATTGTAACTTTCTAGCTAAGCTCCTTCTGCAACAAGTTCCTACAAACAGAAAGTCGGTGGAATAGCCCTTTAATCCAGCTCGACATCAGTCGTAAAACTCCGTGTAGAAGCGCAACAGATACGGAAACACAATCAGCTTGACACGACAATTATCTCCTTAGTAAAACGTTATAATCGCTTGTGTCTCATGCCTGTTTGTTGTGAGGTGATCCGAGGAGTCCGGGTTAAATCCAGCAGTCCACTCTGACCATCCGTCTCTTCCTCGGACTTGACGATGATTTCTTCAAACTCTGAAGATGTTTCTTCGGCAGGATTTAGCTGCTCGTTCTGGAGCTGAACTGAAGACATGTTTTACTACAAACACTCACATATTCAGCCCGCAAACCTTTCTCGTTTTCAAGTTCGCTAGAGCTGAAGGAAAGCTAACGCTGCTCATGTTATGTTTTGGCTTTTCCATGTGTCACACTGATGCGCTACGGAAGAAACCGTAACGTCGTTTAGTTCCGCTTTGAATGTTGACTGCACTTATAAAGGACCCGTCTAACTTTGGCTGAAAAATATAAACTTAAACAACCAAGACGAGTCGAGACAACTTTTTATGGATTGTGTGGTGAACAGCACTTTTCCTTCATGTATTACACGATGTTATGAGAGCAGCAGACAAACACTGCACTCCACAGAAAAATAATTGTTTAAATCACTTGAATCGTTTCTAAAAGTGCATGGTCCCCATACTATCAACAACCTTACACAAAATATCACGTAGTCACAAAACTTGCTAATATAATATTAACACTTTACACTTTCTAAATAAGAGACAATTCAGTTTAATCCAATTCCGATGTAATATAACATTCCTTCATCATCTCCACAGATTTAGCTAATTTGCTAACCCATTATTATTATTATTTTTATTATTATTATTATTATTATTATTATTATTGTTATTATTACTATTATTATTACTAATAATAATGGTCAGTTTGAGTTATTCTGATGCTAATTCTACATTTTATTCTCATTGAAGCTGTTTTTTACTTGAGGTGATTTCTTTAATTTTGGGAGTTGGGCTAATACTTGTGAAACCGGTCTTATCTAACTTTGTGAAGGTCTAAAAATAAGTCATTGTTTCATTTTGTTTTGCCTTCAGAGAGGACGGCAAACCAGACCGACCCACCAGGTTATGTCTGCAGGTGTGTGATTACCTACAGTCCTATGGAAACTTTATTGCTAAATTTAACAACTTCCAGACAAAAACATTTCAGATGCCAAATCGTCAGTTCAGTGATCAGTCAGTCAGAGACCTGATCGTTGCAATCGGACTAGTTTTACTCTTTCATGTTATGAAAATGCTTTACTTTTGAACATGGCACCCATAACATTTTGATTAGCTGCTGTTCCTTATGCGTCACAAACGTGGTACTTTGCTCTGCTCCAGCAGCAACACATGTATTCTAAATAATTTTGTGTTTTTTTTTAATTGAGAAAACATCTTTCACAAATACAAAGGCAAACAAATGAACAGAATACAGGATATGAAAAAGTATTGCAGGGATGTGTACTTCCACAGTATATATTTTTGGTACAAAAACAAACAAACAAACAAAAAAAAGAAACAAAGAGCAGACGTTATAACAAATTAAAAATATTCAATGACCTATAACATTCATGTGTGTTCACATAGTGGACAAATATTTCAATTTCCTTAATCAAAGCTGCAAAAAGGGGTGAAGGTGGTGAACATTTACATTAGTTGCCAATCCTCTACTTATATTAGTATTTTTACCATGAAAACCAAACAGTGTGCTCATACCTTAGCAAAAAATTAACATTGCAAATTGGGGATTTTTTTGTTGTTTCCTCTCTTTCCTCTATTTCTCTGTCCAGCAGGAGGCGGTAAGGCGCCTTGCAGTTGGTCTGTCATGCGCTGTGAAGCACAAAGAGGAGGAGCAGAAGAAGACAAACTGAGGAATGGGATGAGATGGTGAAAGATACGACAGCAACGTTTATACTGGAGTCTTTTTGGAGACTCGTATCTTCTGCGATTCAGCTGCAAAAATGTCTTTAGTTCACCCCGAAACGGAGTTCATGAACGAACAGTTAACTTCCGCCGAAGAAACACCAGCAGAGTTCAAAACAATCATCGTAAAGGCCGAAGAGGAGGTGGATGATCAGCGCAGGCTGCTGGATTTAACCCGAGCACCCCAGATTATCTTACACCGAGTAGGTACGAAACACCTGCAGTCCTAACGTGCAATTAAGAAAGGAAATGGCTCGATGCAGTTTAAAGTAGTAGCTTTTTAATAACTATTTATAGATATAAACATGTCGGTAAAGGGAAAAGTAATCGTTAAAACGTTGTTAAAAGGACGTAAAATGAAGAGACCTGATTCACTGGCTTACTCCTCAGATGGCCTGATGGGGTTTAATACGGTTCGGTAAAGACGAACCGTATTAAACCGGACGGATGGGCGGTTTCATCCCAAAGGAAGCGATGTTATAACATTTTTTTAAGACCCTGCCTGATCGTGTTAAACAAAGCATATCGGCCTTCAAGCGCTACAGAAAACCTTGGCCTTAATCTGCAGCTGTTCATAGCGACCGTCTTACAAAGAGCAACACCCTCCTGCAAAAATATTCAGTATGTTAAAGCCTGTAAATCACGCCACTAGTGCATATAAGAAATAGAACAAAGTAGGATATGTTGAAATGTTGAGCTGAAATTAAGAAAATAACCAGAAATTCTCTACAATTTGTATTTTGTGAATTTTGAGAAATTACTTTTAATGGAAATACACAATCAGATACTTTGAGTAATACCTTGTTTATTATTGGTTGTGTTGTCGCCACACACCAATTTGTGACAGTAACTCTGAAAAAAAAAATTTAGAAAGTCACTGAACAGCTTAGCAGAAAAAATACAGATAAAGACTTGCAGTTGTGTCAACCCTCCAGACCATTCAGGTCTTCTGGTTCAAGTCTATTCCTGTATTGTTATATCCTTATTTGTAAGTCGCTTTGGATAAAATAATCTGCTAAATGCATAAACATAAACATTATGTTTGATAAACAACATATAATTCTTTAACTATTTTGTTCAGTACATTTTTTTTCAATCTTATTTTAAATCTGATTTTAATCGGTTTAATTTGGCCTGTAGTCAAGACACTGTCTCAGTGGTAGGGCCGGGCAATAAATCAATAATATATATCACAATAGACACATGATCAATATCAATAGACAATACATCTGATAGAATATTCAAAATATATATTTACTGAACTCTGAACCAGAACTGCACAGCATTCTGGGAGATGTAGGCAGAGGAAAGACTTCAGATGCTTAACCCTTCTTTCTTTTTCTCTCATTTTATTTCACTTAATTCATTATTATTTTTGCCGCTCAACCTCGCGGCCAACTAAGCGTGGGTGGCATCAACTGACTCACTCACTTTTTGGTTACCTAGCAACCCACTCATTCCATGGTTACTTAGCAACAACCTGTTGAGTAATTTGTTCAGCAGCAGTTTAAATTTCCACCACTGTTCCTCATAGCTGCTTAAAAATAAAAAAACAACAGCGTGGAGTAGGAGTTGCACCAATTAGTCGACTAGTCGATTCTTTTCTCTGCAATGACTTTTTTCTGGGCCAGTCGACTAGTCGCAATCACGTGACAAAACTGATTTTTCCAAGAAAATGAAAGACGGTGAACTAGATGAGTTCGTCAGAAAGCTCAAATTGTATAAAAATGTAAATAATTTACCAAAGAGAAGCTAAAAATTTCAGCATAGGCTACCGCAATAGGGGCGTTGCGTGGCGCAGTGGTTAGCGCGGCGCCCCGCATATAGAGACTTTAGACCGGGTAGTCTGGAGTCCGACTCCCGTCCTCTGTTTGTTGGGCCCATGGCTCTCTCCCCCGCTCTGCTCTCTCTGCCCCCTTACAGTCAGATTGCTGTCAAATAAACTAGTGCTGAAAAAAACCTTTAAAAAAAAAAGAAAAAGTCAGACCCAGCTTTGTGCAACGGACTTTTCTCTGCTGCTCACGAAGAATGATCTGTTTATTGTTCTTTTAATTCTGCATAATAGACTCAGTAAAAGCGGGGCAAGGGGGAAGATTCAATATTTGCCATGAATTTAGCTGATAAAGCCTTCAAGTAGTTGTGAAGCGTTTTGCGCTAACATCGCCATGACGTCACCGTGACAAGTCGACGTCGACTCGACTATTATCACGATGTGTCGACCTTAAAAAATATGAATTCGTTCAACCCCTAGCGTCGAGTGAAAACTGTGGATAAAAGAGGAATGGTCATGCCACCAGTCTGGCAGCATTTCAGATATTTGTAACAAAAAAACGAATAAATAATTATCAATATTGACAATTATTGATATCGACTGGTATCGACACTTGCACTTACGTTTTTCAGCCACATCGTCCAGTCCTATTGTTTACTCAGTTTTTACGATGATTATAGGACAATTTGTCTCAAATTCTATTTTTGATAAAAGCTTCTGTTTGCTTGCATGACCAGACTTCCTGCATCCTGATGATGTGAAGGAGGAGCGTCTGTTTAACCAAGAGAACATCTCTAATTTGGACCAGGAGGAACCAGAAGCCCCGAGGATAAAGGAAGAGCAAGAGGAGCTGCCATGTCAGCAGATAAAAGAAGAGCCGGGGGATCTGGCACATCAGGAGTTAAAAGAAGAGCAGGAGAGTCAGGAAATAGAGCAAGTCGTGGTGAAGTGGGAGACTGATGTCTTCATGGTGACTCCTACAAACAATCACGAAGAATCAGAAAGAGATGAAGAGCTGCAGCAAAATAATGATGAGCATCATCATAGTACAAAACAAAATCAACTCAATGAAACTCAAGATAAAAATGTGCTTTCTTGTAGAATTTGTGATGAAACGTTTACTGAAAACATTTTATTGATGAAACACTTGAAAATTCACACAGATGAGGGACTTTTTTCATGTAAGATATGTGGAAAAACTGCCAGTCGAAAATGTCATTTAGATGTTCACATGAGAACTCACACAGGTGAGAAGCCATTCTTGTGCAACCTTTGTGGAAAAAGTTTCAGTCAGAAAGGACATTTAACCATTCATACAAGAACTCACACAGGTGAGAGACCTTTCTCTTGCAAGATTTGTGAAAAAGGATTCATTGAAAAAGGTTTGTTGACTGATCACATGAGCGTTCACACAGGCGAGAGGCCTTTTCTGTGCAAGGTTTGTGGAAAAGATTTCCGTCTAAAAGCTGATTTACGCCGCCACACGATGACCCATACTGGTGGGAAGCGTTTCGCTTGTGTGATTTGCTTCAAAACATTTTGTCGTAAAGGCCGTTTGACTCTTCACATGGAAAGTCACACAGGTGAAGACCCTTTCTCGTGTAAGATTTGTGGAGAAGGTTTCTGTGAAAAAGATTTTTTAACTGAACACATGAAAATTCACACTGGTGACAGGCCTTTCCCTTGTAAGATTTGTGGAAAAAGCTTTAGTCGAAAAAGTAGTTTAACCGTTCACGTGAGAACTCACGTTGCAGAGAAGCCTTTCTCCTGCGAGATTTGTGGAAAAGGCTTCTGTGCAAAAGCTTTTCTTAATCTTCACATGAGAGTGCACACAGGTGACAGGCCTTTTTCTTGTGTCATCTGTGGAAAAACCTACACTCAAAAAAATCATTTATCTGTTCATTTGAGAACTCACACAAGTGACAGGCCTTTCTCATGCACACTGTGTGGGAAAAGTTTCCAATACAAACAGTCTTTAACGGAACACCTGACTATTCACACAGGTGAGCGGCCATTCTTGTGCAAGGTGTGTGGAAAACGTTTCCGTGAAAAATGCCATTTAACCGTCCACATGAGAATTCACACGGGTGAAAAACCTTTCTCATGCAATGTTTGTGATAAGCGTTTCTGTAAAAAATGCCATTTAACCGTCCACATGAGAATTCACACGGGTGAAAAACCTTTCTCATGCAATATTTGTGAAAAACGTTTCTGTAAAAAATGTAGTTTAATTCTTCACATGAGAAATCATGCGAGTGAGAATTCTGTCTCTTGCTAGACATGATGACTCATAAAGGTGAGAAACATTTTTGTGTGTGATTTGTGAAAAATGTTTGAAAAAAAGTTGACTTGACTGTGAAAATCAGCAGTTAAAAAAGTAAATTAACTACATTATTTAAATAGTCAACAGGAAAGCTTTATTAGAAACAAACTAGAAAATATCTCAAACAAAAACCTTTCTCACAAAACACTCCTGTCAGAGATCATTTCCTCTCAGATCTTCTTTTGTCATTCATAAGTCATAAATCAAGTGAGCAATAAAAAATGTCAGGAAACTAATGAAAGGTTGAAATGTCTGATACTTTAAGAAACTGTTTCCTGGTGTCAGTTTTCAAAGTTTGACCATATAGATAAAATGTAACTGTTTTTCAAGGAAAAATCACTAAAATCTGCAGCTCCCCTTCTGATAATGTAACCTTTGAACTTTAATTGACGACATTCAGGTGTAAAATTCCTGCTGCAGTTGTTTTTCGTGTAGATTTTCATCTTTTTGTGATGGATCAATGCCAAAATTTAGCTTGGAGACATAAAAACGTTAACTTTTTTTCTCTCTTACTAACAGTTTTTGAGAAGTGAAATTAATCAGGGTATTAAAATGTCTGTACTTGTGCAGCATTTTATTTAGTCGTGAGGACTCTGAAACGCTTTACTCTACATTAAGTCATTCACTCATTCATGCACACATTCAGACGCTGTTGATTTAACTTAATGTTGACATAAATCTAAAGGTCTGTTTGACAATTACTTGTTTATTTTGAAGTAATCACTCACAGAGCTAAGTTACTCTAAGCTAATTCTGTGTGTTTATATATGCTAATGAGGATTTAAACAATATGTTTAATGTTTTAAATTGCGTACAAAGCATATGAATGTTATTGGTATGGTTTACTAATGCTTCATTTGTTCATTGAGCACAGGGTTTTTTTTCTGAATTGTACATGAAAACCTGCACGGTTAAAGTGAATGAATTAACATAAAATTAAATAAAATTGAGTTTTCAAATAGTTTAGATTCCTTATTTTTGTGAATTTGTTTTCCATTTTCATTTGAATAAATGTAAACAGCAGCATTATTTCTGGAAGCCAGAAATGATGCGTGCTTTTTCCAAAACACGAGAAAGTGAAAAAAAAAGGTTTTGTTTTTTATTTACATGAAAAAAATATATGTGCAGAGTTATTCATACTCTTAACATTAATCAATGGAAAATATTCTATTGGTTAGTACAGCAACCAATAATCTGGGATATTACAGACTTCCATAGTAGATGTCTCTGCTGCCTGGTGTTTTTGTTTAATTGGTAAATTGGTATGTTGTTATGTTGTTGGTAAATGTTGTGTCTCATTAATGACAAACTACCGTTTCTGGACATTAGGTGGCTGGATATTCATTTAAATATTGTAAAAACAGTCTTTATAAATGATAGCAACTGTTTAAAGGAGTATAAAGTCCATAAAAGAGTTTTGAATCACCTCAGCTACACATCTAAATAACATATATAAATGTAAATGCATAATTAAGTATGTATTTAAAAAATATAAGGGAGAACTTTTATTTAGTAAAGAATTAAATATTTATTTCTCTGTTCACCATCCCATCCAGTAGGAGTCAGTGATGAGCCTTTCAAACGGTAGAGATTAACCCGAGCGGAAGATTTTGTTTCCGGGTGAAATTTCTCTCCATGTTGTGCAGCGAGACGCTTTGGGAGGAACAACGCGCCAGCGTCGTACTTTGTTGTATTTCTGTGTTACTTTGAGGAAGGAGTAGGTGAGTCTTATGGAGACTGAGTGTCTTCGGTTCATCTTCAGATATATTTCATTAAGCAGTAGTTAAGATCCACACTATATGAAGAAATCAATCGTCGAGTCCGAGGAAGAGCTCGACCGACACTAGGTAATCTAGCGAACAGATTTGAAACATCGGTGTTGAGAACATTTTGGAGAAGCTGTTGAATGCAGTTCCGATGTTTGTATTCTCGCCACTATTCCGTCTCAGATTAGGTATAAACGAGTTTTCGTGTATCCGAGGCTATCAGTAGATGGATTCAACAATTTTGTGCCACTTCCGACTTGGAAATAAAACAATAACACCCCTTGAAGTTGTTATTGCCAATAGCAAAGTCTCCGTTCGCACCGTTCGTTTGGTATCCAATATGGCTGCCCGTCTGCACAATGCGGTGTTAGTTTGCTGTTTATTAGCGTTTTTGATGGCTTATTTCGCATCAAACCGATTACACGCATACTAATCTAGTTTTTAACAAATCCCCCCCAAGTGTTTTGTCTCCAGAAAACAGAGAGAAATATGTCGTCATCGGGATTGTGTTGCTAACATTAGCCACCCTTCATCTATATTGGAACGGTTAGACATGTTTCATGCGGAATATTAACAAGAATGAAAGGCTAAATATGAAATAATATAAAGTTGTAAGTAACCAGTACTATGAAACCTGTTTGACTTACTTGAACCATGCGGCTTATGCGAAGATGCGGCTTTTCTGTGTGTTTTTTTTAACCGCCAGGGGGTTCGTTAGCAAGAAGTGAAGAAGAAAGCTCCGATTTTCATTTAGCACAAATCCCATGGTAGCAGCAGGCACGAAGGAGATTTTCTTTCAAACTCATACCTCCTCATCATGGAAACCACACGAAGAACGTCTTATGATGCCGCTTTTAAGTTGAAGGCTATCGACCTGGCAGTACTGGAGGGAAATAGAGCCGCTGCATTTAAGCTCGGCGTGAACGAATCCATGATTCGGCGTTGGAGACAGCAGGAGGTAGAACTCAACAAATGCCAAAAGACGAGAAAGGCTTTCAGAGGAAATGAAAGCAGGTGGCCTGAACTTGAAGATGCTCTTGAGGATTGGGTAAAAACTCAGAGAGCAGGCGGCCGAGGTGTATCCACCGTGCAAATCCGGCTGAATGCCAAATCAATTGCCCGCCAAATGAATATTGACAATTTTAATGGAGGACCGTCCTGGTGTTTTAGATTTATGAGAAGAAAGAACCTGTTCACCAGGGCACGGACGACTCTCTGTCAGCGACTGCCCCCGGACTACCAGGAAAAAGTTACACATTTCCGACAATTTGTTGAAACAAAGATCGTGGAGAACGCCATCGGACCAGACAACATTATAAATATGGGTGACGTGCCATTGACATTTGATATGTCTCTGACCAAGACTGTAAACAAGACGGGCGCATCATCCATTTTGGAGAAAACCAACGGACACGACAAGATACATTTCACCTGTGTCCTGGGCTGCACCGCTTCTGGAAAAAAACTCCCCCCAATGGTGATTTTTAAACGCAAAACTATGCCGAAAGACCAACTCCCGAAGGACATTGTAGTTAAAGTCAACCAGAAAGGACGGATGACAGAAAATCTGATGAAGGACTGGTTAATGGAGTGCTACGGAAAGCGCCCAGGGGGACTTTTTCACCGGCAAAAAGCGCTGCTTGTTTTGGACAGTATGAGGGCCTACATCACTGATTCGGTGAAAGAAGTCATCAAGAGAACCAGCTCGATTCCTGCTGTTATTCCTGAAGATACAACGAAGTATTTGCAACCCCTTGACATCAGTGTGAATCGAGCATTTAAAGCAGCACTCAGGGCTGAATGGGAGGCTTGGATGAGTAGCGGGGATAAATCCTACACAGAAACTGGTCGAATGCGAAGAGCGTCGTTTTCTGAGGTCTGTCGGAGGATCCTAACAGCGTGGAGAAGAGTGAATGAATCCACCATCATCAATGGGTTCCAAAAGGCTGGACTGCTGCGTGAAGAGGGCACCACAGCTTCAGAGCCAGCTTTACCCCGGGATGACAGCCGCACGGAGAGTAACACTGACATAGAGACAGAAAAGGTATGTGACGAAGCTGTTCAACTCCGACACTAAAGAAGATGACTTCAGTGGTTTCAGAGCGCAGGAGGAAGATGAATAAACCAATCAATAACTTTTCTGTTTTGTTTCATCAGTACTTTTACTATGTTACAGGCACCGTTCGGAAATTACCGTAATCAGTTAATTTAAAGTTAAACTTGGCAATTTTTTCTTTTTTTTTTTTTCAACCTTAATACATTTGTTTACAAATTAATGTGATGGTGAATTGAGCTGTTATGACTCAAACTTTGGGTTGTCTGTCCCCTCTGCTGCGTCGTTGTGGTGGTATCAGCGGCTTTCAATCAAATTTTATTTGTATAGCACATTTTAGCAACAAGGCATTTCAAAGTGCTTTACATCATAACAAACACAAAGTCATGCAACATAGAATCAACAATCAAAACATTACATTAAGTCCAGTGCCATCGTTAAATTGCTACTCGATTGTTCTTCAAAGGCAACTCTAAACAGGTGTTTTTTTTTAGTCCAGATCTAAAGAAACTCAGTGTCTCAGCTGTCTTGCAGCATTCTGGAAGTTTGTTTCAGATTTGTGGTTCATAGAAGCTGAATGCTGCTTCTCCATGTTTGGTTCTGGGGATGCAGACCAGAACCAGAAGACCTGAGATGTCTGGAAGGTTGATACAACAACAACAGATCTTTAATTTATTGTGGTGCTGAACCGCTTAGTGATTTATAAACTAACAACAGTATTTTAAAGTCTATTCTCTGAGCTACAGGGAGCCAGTGTAGGGACTTTAGAACTGGTGTAATGTGCTCTATTTTCCTGGTTTTAGTGAGAACACCAGCAGCAGCATTCTGGATCAGCTGCAGCTGTCTGATTGATTTATCTTATATTTGTACTTTTCCAGTTTTTTTTTTGTTTTTTTTTTAACTTTATGGTTTATAGTCCGGAAAATACAGTACTATGAAAAATTTAGATTGCAGCTATATCTGCTGTGTACTTGTTGATCCACTGTATTTCTATGTATATTATTTAATGTTTGGATGCTAAATAATGCATTTGTCTATGCATAGACTAAGGAAAGTGTGGTTTATTTGACCTACTATAATGTGCTTTCTATTTTTTTCTGTTTTCCTTTCTACAACTATAGTATTATGGTGAAATGGAGCAGCGGAGCAAGCAAGAGAGGAACGTCAGTTCGCACCAGAAGAAAGCAGAACCTCTGCAGGTTAAAGAAGAGCAAGACGGGGAAGAACATCAACAGATAAGGGGGCATCAGGAGGAACGAAATCCCCCACTACTTAAAGAAGAGCAGCAGGAGTTTGAAGCTTCCCAAATAAAAGAGGAAGAAGAGGAACTCTGTGTCAGTCAGGATGAAGATCATCTTTTGCTGAAGTGGAAGACGTATACCTTTGAGGTTTCTCCTGTAAACGAAGAAAAATACCACCTTGACCCGGACAGAAACCAACTGGACTTCCAGGATGCTGCTGAAGCTGAGAACCAGGTTCAGGAAGAAAACGACTCACAATTAAGGCAAGACAAAGCTCTGGAACCAAACGGGAAATGTTGGAAAAATCTGTTCTCTGGAGAAATGCATGATGGGTTTTTTTCTCAAGATGACTCCAAGACGAAACGCATGAGAATTCACACAGGTGAGTTGCTTTTCTATTTAATGGAACATCCTTGATTACAAAAAATATTTACTTGTCATATGACAATACAAATATTTGTTTTTATATAACCCATGATTTTTTTAAACTAATGTCATCTAGTACAGACACACTACTTCCAGTGTGCATGTACTCTACTCATACATGCTGATGCATAAACAAACACCTTCGCTAATCCGCTCATAGCCTTCTTTGCTAACTTTGAAAACGTTTAGTGCAATTAGCTTCCCCTAAATAAATTTTTACAGACAAATCCTAAAGAGCTATTTTAATTATTTTGTAAACTTTCAGTTGAAAAAAGTTTACCAAAGAAAAAAATAGTAATTTCGTTGAAGATAAGTTGTGATTGGTTGACACAACGCGCCAACGGTGGTTAGCTTACCATGTGTCATGTGACAAGACGTGATTGTTCGACTCAGTGGTGGGAAGCTAAACGAAGCATTGTGTAAAGCTGCAGTCTTCCGTTGTTTTCAGCTCGCTTACAAAGCGTTTATTTTGTGGATGAACCGCGTGTAGAAGAGGAGTCGACAACAACGGCTGTAGGTGAGGCAAAGTTCGCTGAGGTTGAGAGCCTGGAGTCTCACCCGTGGCCCCACCTGAAGGACTACTTTTTTTTCGAGGCCAGGGATAAGTCCAACGAAAAAACCCTCCACTTCCAGTGCGTCCTGTGCCAACCCAAGAAGATCACCATCAAGGGACAAGCGAAGAGTCTGTACAATTTAAAGTCGCATATCAACCGGAAACATCCGGCGCATGCCACCCAGTTCGAGGAGGATATCAAGGCCGGCTCTTCACGTGGGAAACACAGGTTATCTGTTAACAGCAGCGCTAGTAGCCAGTCATCACAGCCATGTGCAAAGAGAGCGCGGCATCCCAGCTTTGGTGAGACTTCTTCCAAAACTGCTGGAACTGACGTCAGCCAGTCTATGGTGGACAAACAGATTGTGGACTTGTTTGTCCACAACATGCTACCGTTACATGTAGTGGAATCCCCCACCTTTGTTGGCCTGATAAAGATGTTGAACCCCAGCATGACGTCTATGTCCGGCTGCACCCTGAGCAGGAGCATCTTGGCTAGCCATGATCAGCTGGAAGAGTATCTCATAAGGTATTTGTTAATCAGTTTTCTTATTTTTAGAATGATGTAGTTTATGGTTTAATGATTGTCTAGTTTGACTTTGTGTAACGCAGTGTAATAAAAGAATAAGCAACGTTATATACAAAGAAAATAAATTTAAAACAAAAGCAAACAAAGAAAAACGATAGCAAAGTATAGTTACACGTTAATGTCATATTACATCACAACAGTTGACAGCAGACAAATAGATTGGCCTTATATTCTGACCTTCCTCCATTCAGAGGTGGGTAAAGTACACAAAAATTGTACTGAAGAAATAATAGCACTGCTTTAACATATTTTTACTCTAGTAAAAGTAAAAAGTAGCTGTTCATGAAGCTACTTAAGAGCAAAAAACTAGTTGGTAAAAAAGGCTACTGAAGTACTGAGTAACTAATCAGAATATTTGATTTAATATTCTACAGTGATGTCATCAGAAAAAATATGAAGTTATATGAATAAAAAAAAACCTTTACAAAAGAACTAATTGGAGAGACAGAATGAACAGGGTTTTTCTAAGTGTTTGATTTTTTTCACAGCGCAGTGTGAAAGCAAATCACACCAACTAAAATCATAATTCTACATTTGTAAACAGGAGTTTGGTCCTCAATCGAACTGAGTCCACCGGACTGCAATGTTTGAAAACACAGTTACAGTCAACCAACATCTGTAATCAGTGTCCCTATTAACCTTTTACAAATTAAGGTGGTTATTACTTTCTATTTTGTTTCATTAGGTGATGTTACATATCCATACATTTATTCAGTTTATCTATTAATAGTCATTTACATGCAGAAAGTTACAGAGCACAATAACACGTATTTACCACCATTGCAACAAAAACACTCAAATTAACCAATTAATATTTGTGTCAAATAATATACCAAGAAGGATGGTTTACACTGAAGATCGTATGTGTTGCAATAAGCAATTAATCATTTAGTAATTTACTCACATGTTGCTAAAATGAGCTCAATTTCTATTCCGATGAACAATATCATATGAGAGATTAGTTTTTGATTTTGTATGTTGTGCTCTACTTTATCTATACAGTGTAAATTTATGTTAAATATTACTTATTTGTCTTTAAATGCAGATTGCTTGAGGACATCCCCTGGGTTGCGACCACTGCGGACTGCTGGTCTGCCCACAACAAGTCCTACCTGGGCATGACGGCACATTGGCTGGACCCCAAGACTCGCGCAAGACGGCACGCGCTCTTGGCCTGGACTCGGGTCAAAGGTCATCACTCCTCCGATGTTCTCGCCCAGGCCATGCTAGTTACCCATTCCAAGTTCAATCTGCAAGACAAAGTGACCAGAACTACGACGGACAACGGTAAAAACTTTGTGAAGAGGTTTGTGCAGTTTGGTGCAGAAGCCGAGTTCTTGCCAAACATTCCTGAAGCCGCTGCCGATTCAGAAGAAGATTGGATCCAGGATGTGGATCCCGAGGCTGGAGGCGTGGAGTACATCTCCGTTGATGCCACTCTTGACAAGTCCAGCAACCTGGGCCTTGAACTGCCAACGCACATGAAGTGTGCAGCTCATTCTTTTAATTTGGTAGCCAGCGTGGACGCCAGTGAGGCTCTGAACTGCGCTCTGTTCAGGTCAGCCTACAGGAAGACCATGTCCAAAGCTCGGGCGCTGTGGAACCTGCAGAGCCGCAGCACGGTGGCGGCAGCCTGCATATTTGATGCGTTGAAGAGGAGGTTGGCGGTCCCCACCGGTACCAGATGGAACTCAACTTATGACTCTGTTGTAGTCCTCAACAGCCTGCTTGAGAAAAACAGGGATGCTGTGAACAGGGTGATGACGCAGCTGAAGCTGCAGACCTTCACCGACTCTGATGTCGGCTTCCTGAGTGAATACGGGCAGGTGATGTGTATCATCGCCAAGGCTTTGGATAAAATCCAGGGGGAGGACCAGGCCTATCTCGGTAGCCTTCTGCCAACAGTAGCAGCCACCGTGATGAGGCTGAAGGAGGTTAAGTTAAAGCGTCTGCTGCATTGCAGTCCTCTGGTGGACGCGACACTGGCAGGAATCTCTAAAAGGTTTGGGCCCCTCCTGGAAGACCTGGAGTGCCAGCTGGCTGCTGCCTTCCACCCCAAGTTTCGTCTGTTCTGGTTGGAGCAGTTCAATAACAGCCAGGTTGGCAGAGTGACCAAAGCAATGGAGGCGGTCGTACAGACAGCTCTGAGCGCGCTCAGTGAGGAGGGCAGTGACACCTCCTGCAATGAGGAGGATGAGGAAGACGATTTCTTCAGCAACATCACTCGGTCCTGTGACGGCAGGAGCCGCAGGTCGCTGAAGTGGAAGGCTCAGAACCTGGTGAAGACCTGGCTGGAGGCCGGATCCAAGGACGCCATGACGGATCGGGCCTTTCTGGGCGAACAGGTCTTGATCGACTTGTTCATCAAATATAACACACCCGTCCCATCCAGCGCTGCCGTCGGGCGCCTGTTCTGTCAAGGCAACGACGTTCTGAGGGTCAGCTTGTCGGATATTAATTTTGAGAGTCTGATGTTTATGAAGGGAAACCAGCATCACATCGAGGACATGACCAAGGCCCAGTTAGAGTAGTCGCACTGCAAAAACACAATGTTTTTACCAACTTTCTAGTCTAAATATGTTTCTAAGCTTGAAATAATACAAAACTATCTTATACATAACTTTTCAGCAAGCTAATGGATGTTTTTTTAAGTAAATAATTTCTTAGTATTGATGAAAAAGTACCAGTACCATTGGCAGATTATTTCACTTATTACATTTTTCTTGTGTTATAAGTGAAACTAGAACGTTTTCACAAACTTTAAGGAATTATTTACCTAAAGCCAAGCCCCTATATCTTGCTGAAAAGTTACTTATAAATTAGTTTTGCCTTATTTCAAGTATTTGCTCTACTTGGTAAAAATGTATTTTTGCAGTTTAGTTAAAGACACATTTGAAATAAAATTAAACGTTTATTTTTTGTACTCTGTTTACACCATTTCATGCATGCTTTTCGTTTTGATGTTTTCAAACGAGTAAAGCTGTTTTGTTTCATTTTATTAATTTACTTATGCATGTAGTCTTGTTGAATTGATGTTTTGTTTTCAACGGCAAATAAAGCGACTGAAAACAGTTAAATTTGATTCTGTTCATCTGTGTACATCACTTGATCTTGGCATCATGTGTCTTTTTGTGGAACTAAAAGGTACCGAAATAAAAATTAGGGTCATTATCAATATCCTGTATTAAAATTGCAGTTATAGCCAATGTTTAAAAATTTTAAATACGTATGATTTATTACAGGTGCAGTCCTGAGAATTCTGAATCAATTCAAAATGCTCAAAAATTTATTTTAGTCTGTTTAATTTTTTTGTAAAAATTAAATTTGAATAATTTTTTTACTTAAGAAATTGCCTTACAGCGCAACTAACCGAATACTGATTATTTAAGTAAGAGTTTTGTGCAATCCCCATCCTCCTTTTTTTTTTGTTTTACGCTCTGGTCTCTTTACTATTTGAAACTCTAAACTATTTGCTTCAGATTCAAAAGGTGGTGCAAATATATCATGGAGAAACATTTGTGACATTCCATCAGAAGTGTGAACATTTTAACAACAGATGCAGTGTATCGGTAATGTTGAAATTCTTTGTAGCTACGACTTTATTTACATGCATCAAAAAGCTAAATTTTACCTCCATGCAACATAATTGGACATTTCTTTAGCTGTGGCACGTTTGGTGAAACATTAGTTTTACAAATTTCTTGAAAAACCTTTTAAGGTCTTCAGGTTTTTCTTAACATTGTTCAGAAAAGGATTGAAAGTTTCAAATCTTCAGTGATGAAGACATTTGGTGGAAAACTGGAGCCACGTTCTCCACCCGTGATCCGCTCCATTGCAGTAAATGACATTTATTCTGTACCCAGAATCCATTGCTTCAGTTTAAAACCTACTTATGTCCTGTGTGCTTTTCGACTGAAGCCCTGATGTGGTCAAGTAGGCAAAATCAGCAACAGAGTTAGCAAAACGCAACAAGTATAAAACTGAAACAATGAGCGAAAAGTCTGTCCAAAGGCTCACTTCCTGAAGTTCAACCGTACAGGTACGTGTGGAAAAAAAACCAAAAACAAATTTGTCCCTATTGTGTGATGTTGGTTTAAATGAATGTGTTTTAATTATTTATAAATCACATTTTAATCAGCACCTTTCTGTGTTGATTAGACCGTCCCACGTTGTTCAGAAGACAAACATCTCAACGTCAAAGCAGTGAAACACAGGTGAGAAAATTCACACACATAAATTGCTAAACAATGTTTTTAAAAAAGTATTCACCCCCTTGGACGTTTTACCGCTTTTAAAAATTAGTCATGATCAGTTAAGTTTGACTTTTGAAATGTTAAACCTAAAATAATTCACTACATAAATATTTACGCCATTCAAATTGGTATTTAGCAGCTGCACCAATCACAGCACTGAGTCTATGTGGATATGTCTCAATCAAGAACATCTAGATGCTTTTTCTCCATTCTTCCTGCTAAACTGTTTAAGCGTTGTCAATCATACTCTGTGTTGCGCTGCTCATCCCCACTACTACGCTGCAGCTAGCACATCCTGTTGTGATTGCCAGGTAGCAAAGCCATGTATGATGGTCAATAAACGGTTTTCCTGTAACAGTAAGTTGTTTCTCCACTATTAGAACAATTAGGAGCGAGGACAGGAGATTGATTGACGGCACTAAGACCCTCCTCTTGGGCTCTTATTGGTTGTTTTTGGTCAGATGGCAATAGTAGCTCAGGGAGGAGATCAATCTTTTCACAGATTATTTCATATTATACTGTCTCAAAATTATAGTTTTAACAAAAATGTAAACAAAAAACATTTTTTTAAATAAAAGTTATACACTGCAGCTTTAAAGTTTTTTTCTTTTTGTAATTTTATTTGCCAAAACAACCAAATTTTGTTGATCATGACTGATTTGTAAAAACAATAATATAGGTCAAACATTCAATACTTTTGATCGGCACTGTAAATGACAAGCAAATGAGAAAATGAGTGGTTTTATAAAAATACAAGGCAATGCAGAATAGAAATAAAAACTATATACAACTTTGTGAAAAGTACAATAAAAACAGCATACTGCAGATTTGTACCTCTACATTTAATAATAATAATAATAATAATAATACATTTTATTTGTATGGCGCTTTTCTAAACACACAGAAATCAATATTAACACAGACTTAAATATTTAATCATATTTAAAACCAGAACCTCATCATCATCATCATCTGCTTTCTGCAGGACGTCAGGCTTCGAACCAGAGTCCCACCAGTGGAAAGCGATGACAGCTGCCTCAGTGACAGCGACGACAGCGATGAGGACAACAGACCTAAACCAGGCGATGAAAGCAGCAGTGATGAAGACTCCGACAGCTACAACGATCCAGCTGCCAGCACCAGCGCCGCTACCCCATGCGCTCCACCGGCCTCTGCTGAAACGAGACAGCGGCGAAGGTTGTCGTGGGAGACGGTGCAGTCAGAGTTCTCTGCGAAAGACGTCCCAACGTGGCAAGGTTCCCTTCCCGTGTCTCATGGGTTCTCTGATGAAGCCAGAGAACCCATTCAGTATTTCCGGGACTTCTTCGACGCGGATCTTTTGAATATTATTGTAGAACAAAGCAATCTGTATTTCACTCAAGAAAGCACACACAATCGTTACACTGGCCTCAAGCTCGATCGAAATGAACTCGAGCAGTTTATCGGGACTTTAGTGTACATGAGTGTTCTACATCTTCCAAATTCGGGAATGTACTGGTCCAGTGAGTGCCGAGTAGAATATGTGGCTGATGTGATGACCCGGGAGAGATGGAAGAAGGTTAAGGAGTTCCTTCATTTCAACGACAACAGCACCATGGCCGCCAACAGCGGAGACGCTCTCTTCAAAATTAGGCCGGTTTTTGATTCACTTCTCCAAAAGTTTAACAGCCTCCCTAAAGATCAGATGCTGTGCATTGCTCAGCAAATGGTCCCTTTAAAATGCGATTCTAGTCTGGTGCAATATATCCCTAAAAGGTTCCGCAGATGGGGATACAAGATCTTTGTGTTGTGTGATACAAAGGGCCTGATTCACTCGTTTGATGTATTTACAGGGAAAATGGATCCTCTACCTGGAGAACCAGACATTGGGGCAAGTGGAAACATTGTCCTGAAGCTTGCACAAGTCATCCATGGTTCTGTCAATCATCTTTTGTATTTTGACAGTCATTTTACGTCCTTTGATTTGTTTGCAGCTCTCACAAACAAGGGAATACCAGCCCTTGGCGCTGTTGAGCAAAATGGCCTCCAAGGCTGCAGTTTTAGCACAAACTATGAGATGAAGAAGAAGGGATTGGGGTCGTTTGAAGAGAAAAGGGCTGCCGTCGACGATTTGGAAATAAGAGCAGTCAAGTGGTTTTACTATAGGGGGGTGATCCTTGCTAGCACCTTTGCTAGTGCCCAGCCTGTGGCCAACATCCAAAAATGGAACAGAAAGTTGAAGCAAAAAAATTCAGTGGAATATCCAAACATCATCAGCCTGTACAACAAGTTTGTGGCCGGCGTCGATGCTCTTGATGTGCTGATTACATCCTATCGCACCCAGATTAGGTCCAGGAAGTACCACCACAGGTTGTTTTGTCATTTCCTCGATATGGTCATTGTGAACAGCTGGCTGTTATACAAACGTGATTGCGAATCGCTGGGTATTCCAAGACTGAGGCAGAAGGACTTTCTTGCTTTTAGGGTTTCAATTGCACAAGCTCTTTTCATGCAAGGCAAAGACCTGTCCAAGAAGAAGAGGGGGTGGCCTTACTTTGACGTCGAAAGTGAATTTGAGAAGAAGAAACGTCGAGGCCCAGCTAAGGATATTCCGACACTGCAAGTGCGATCAGATGCCGTGGGTCACTGGCCGGTGGTGGAGAGCGGACGGCAACGCTGCAAGATGCCTCAGTGTAAGGGCCAGACTGTCTTCAAATGCTCAAAGTGCAAAGTGCACTTGTGCATCAAGAAGAACAAGAACTGTTTTCGACAATTTCACAAGTAACTCTTTTGTTTGTTGGTTTTCTTTCTGCAAACAAGGGGATACCAATCCTCTTCTATGATTGCAGCAAAAATGATTGAACACACGCTGTTGTTCAACTTCCACAATCTGTTTCAACAACATCAATAAAATACTCTACATATCAGAGACTGGAAAATGTATTTATTTACAATCACAGGGGATGCTGAAATGTATAATTCCTAAATTTAGATTGACTATACTCAGCAAATTTTGATTTAAAATTAATTCAGCCGGGCAGCTTTTTCTTTTCTGATTCCTTGGTGGGCTGTGATGAATTCAGAGTAGTGTCTCTACATGAATCCATGAGAGCAAATGTTATTTTATAGAACACGCTGAAACGAACACAGACGTTTGCTTGTTGAGAACAGCGTATCGAATGTTGGCGTTTACATAAAATGAGTTTACACTGACGTAATTGCCCCGGGGGTTTTTTTGTTGTTTTTTTTTAATTATGGTGATTCCACGCATGAACAATACAGTATTTTTTTCTGCTATAACCCATTAGCTGACAAATTAATAAAACTCATCTCTCACAAAGATAATATATATACATGTGTGTGTGTCTGTATATGAAAAGTACGTCATTTATTAATAAAAACTTTATTAAATTTCTAAAGGAAATGGTATTATGTATAAGAATATAGTTTAAGTACCAGGTAAGATAGGTACTCTGGCACACACTAAACATCTAATACCACCTTTTTGAATCTTTGCAAGGACTGCTCTGAAGTTGCTTTTTATATTAACAGCATTTCATATTTTTTTACAATTTATAGCTTTTTATTTTTATTTTATCTACAACTACTACTCAGTGGTAGTTGTTATTGTGTCTTGTCTCTATGCTGTAACTGCGAAGTAATTTCCCTGCTGGGATGAATAAAGTACTTCTATTCTATATTCTATTAAATAACTGTTTATATAAATTTAGGTAGATATATATGTATGTGTATATAGAAAGAATTAAATCCTCATGAACCGACACTCCTTACCAGTAGGTTGCGGTAACGCGTTTACCTAACGGCTTTTGCCAACCGACAACTAAACTGAAGAAGAGCTGTGATGCTAGCAGCGTTAGCTTAGCTTCCGCTTGGACTCAATCTAGAGAGTTTGACCATCTGCGGGATGAATATGTGAATGTTTACAGTAATGATGTCTTCAGTCCAGCTAAAACGAGACGAGCAGTTAACCGCCTCCGAAGAAACATCCACAGAGTTTCAAGGAATGACCGTGAAGGAGGAAGAGACGGAAGATCAGCGCAGACTGCTGGGTTTCCCTCGGACTCCCCGGTTCACTTCACACCGAAACGGTAGGAAACACAAACGAGGGCAACGTCTCACTGATGGAGGAGGAGGAGGATGCAGGTTTCGGTTTTAAAGCGTTCATTTTTGGGAGACATCAGCGGAAATTAGGCAATGAAGCTGAAGTTCGCGTGTTGTCGTTTCAGCGAAACGGCAATTTGCTTTACTACCGTGAGCATCTTTAGTTTGCTGTAATTTGAAAAGTGCCAAGCTTAAACTCTTGCATTCAGTGTCATTGTGAAGAAAAATAAAAAAAACTATATGATGATATTAATTACCAAACACTGCATAGCATTTTACTGAATATATTTATTTTTTATTAGTCTGCGTTAATGTCCCTGAATAATTCCAAGACAATTTAGATGGATACAACCACAAAAAAGTTGTTTGTTAATTTGTGTTTGATTTTAAATGCATTGTTAATTCAAGTAATTAATTAAAATATTTTAATTTAGGACAAAACAGTTTAACAAATTCAAATCAGATTAGTTTAAGTTCCTTCTAAATCAGAAAGGTGTTGAGGAAACTCGAGGTAAGCCTTTGGTTAGATTATTTTTTTTACAATATAATGGCAAATAATGCATCCAAAAAATAATATTTAAAATTTATTTGATTATTGAGGGTACATTTTGAAATGTAATAATTTAAAATTGTTGCTATTTGTTTTATTTAGTTTTCATTTTATGAAATATATTATTTTTATATAATATAAAATATATATGATATATATTCTGTATTTAATATTTATTTATTTGCTGACCATTTCATTGATTACACGTTGATTTATTTTGTTCTGTAATATTTTCTCCCCTCCTGTTTTCACCTTTGCTACAGATTTGTTTCTATTTTCCCTCATGTTTTGTTTTTCCTTCTGACTCTTTGTAGGAGGTAAAGTGACAAAGCAGTAAGGATGAGGGAAGGGAGTCATTTTCTCTCTTATTGACCAACATCAAGATCTAAGCACTAAGTTGGAAAAGTTCTTATTTTAAATTTTTTTATGAATATGTGCTACTTTATCTGCTTTATTGGGCCATTTAGTTATTTATATTTTTGTTGCCAACAAAGTTCTTTACATGAACAAAGAAGTTCTAAAATGGGGATCGTTTATTGCAGAAAGTTATTCTAGAAAGAGATGAAGCAGAGGTGGAGGAGAGAGGAAAAAAATATGGAGGAAAAGGAACATTTTAAATCAAATAGTTTAGATTATCTGTGATGCCAACACAGCGAAGACAGAAATCATGTGTTCAATTAAACTATTTAGGAATTTTTTCAACAAAGTTGTTACTATTGAGAGAAATGCAGCTGAGAAGGATGAGAATAGAAAAAGGATGAAGATATGAAGCCAAAAGGGAATAGAGAGCCACATATACTGTTATGATGACAAATAGAGAAGAAAATTAAAAGGAACAGTGATTACAAAGGAGGCATTTTTTTTAAAAACCATACCGTAGCTTATTGGTCTACAGTGCATTCAGACTAAATTCCTGTTTTTCCAAAACATTTTAGGATTTAATCCTAAAGTTAGCTACTTATCAATTAAAGTTAAGTGTTTTTTTTTAACCCACAATAGAAAAACCTTCTATTGTGTTTTTCTTTCTAGACGATCTAAAGGATTATGTTTGGAAAGAGGAGGTTTCTTCTGACCAGCAGCTCTGGAAACAGGAGAGGGATTCCAGTTTGGACCAGGAGGAGCCAGAACCTCTGCAGATGACAGAAGAGCAGCAAGAGCCAGAACATCCCTGGACTAAAGAGGAAGTATTGGAGATCTGCATAGGTGAGCATGAAGACCAACTTGAACTGAAGCAGGAGGCTGAAGATACATTTATGGTGACTTCAAATGATGAAGAAAAGAACCACGTTAAACCAGAACCAATCAGGAACCATGTCATCTCTCAGGACTTCAGTGAAGCTGAGACCCAGGATCAAGAAGGAAACTATCATAAAGACTCAGAATCAAAGCAAGATAAAGCACAGAAACCAGAGAAGAGTTGGCTGAAAACCATAAAGAGTAACAACTGTGACAATTCAAAACCCAGAAGGGACATTTTTACTCAAAATAGTAACTTGACCCAACAGTTGAAAGGGCACATAGGTGAGAAGCGTTTTCCATGTACAACATGTGGAAAATGTTTTATAAAAAAAGGACATTTAATAGTTCACATGAGAATTCACACAGGTGAGAGGCCTTTCAAATGTCTTTCCTGTGGAAAAAGCTTCACTAAAAAATCTGTTCTTGATGAACATGTCAGAATTCACTCAGGTGAGAAGCCTTTCTCTTGTATGATTTGTGGCAAAAGTTTTGGCCGAAAATGTAATTTGACTTATCACATGATGCTTCACACAGATGAAAGGCCATATCACTGTGATACCTGTGAAAAAACTTTCAAATCAAAAGTTTCATTGAATGATCATATGAGAATTCACACAGACGAAAAGCCATTTTTGTGCGTGACCTGTGGGGAAGGGTTTATTCGAAAATGCCAATTAATAGTTCACATTCGAACTCACACTGGCGAGAAACCTTTTACCTGTCAGTCCTGTGGAAAAAGCTTCATTACAAAATCTGATTTGAATAAGCATGTCAGAATTCACACAGGTGAGAAGCCTTTTAAATGTCTGTACTGTGGAAAAAGCTTCACTAGAAAATCAGATTTTAATAAGCACATCATAATTCACACAGGTGAGAAACCTTTTAAATGTCTGTACTGTGGTAAAAGCTTCATAAGAAAATCAGATTTTAATAGGCACGTCAGAATTCACACAGGTGCGAAGCTTCTCTCTTGTACAATTTGTGAGAAAACTTTCAATGAAAAGGCTCATTTAACCAATCACATGAGGCGCCACACAGATGAAAGGCCTTTTACCTGTAATATTTGCAAAAAAACTTTCCGAGCAAGAAGTTCATTAACTGAACACATGACAGTTCACACAGGTGAGAAGCGCTTTTTGTGTGTTACCTGTGGAGAACGGTTTAATCGAAAAGGCCAGTTAGTGGTTCACATTAGAAGACACACAGGTGAGAAGCCCTTTCTGTGTGGGATCTGTGGAAAAGCTTTCCATCATAGCCACACCTTAAGAGTTCACTTCATGGCTCACACATTAGAGACTCATTTTCAATGTACAACATGTGGGAAAAGTTATGAAGAAAAAGTACATTTCACAATTCACATGAGAACTCACACAGATGAGAAGTCTTCCTCTTGTACGATATGTGGCGAACAATTTGCTCAAAAAGGGGATTTGTGTGATCACATGAGAATTCACACAGATGAAAGGTCATTTCCCTGTGATACCTGTGAAAAAACCTTCAGATCTAAAGATGCATTAAATAAACACCAGAGAGTTCATACAGGTGAGAAGCCATTCTTTTGTGTGATTTGTGGCAAAGGTTTTTCTCAAAAAGTGCATTTGACTAATCACATGAGGACTCACACAGATGAAAGGCCTTTTCCCTGTAATATCTGTGAAAAAACTTTCAGAAGAAAAGATTTGTTGAATAGACACATGAGGGTTCACACAGGTGAGAAGCCATTTTTGTGCAAGACATGTGGAAAAACATTTTGCCACAGCAGTAGCTTAAAAACTCATTTCATAACTCACACAGATGAGAAACCTTTTCAATGTGTTGCGTGCGAAAAAAGTTAGCTTAGAAAAACACGTTTGATACTTAACATGAGAACTCACTCTAGTGAGTCTAAATGAGAATACTCTAGAGTTCTCACTCTAGTCAGTTCTCATGAAATGAACAATAGTTTTGTATTTGTTGCATTAAATTAGAAACAAAAATGTTGAACAAGTTGTTAAAGTTTCATGCATTTCTTTATGATTCATTCCTGAAAATGTTAAATTAAATTATTTTCTCTGAAGTGAACCTCTTCTTTTACAGATGATATTCTTTATAGTGTTGCCTTTGGGTAAAGTCTTATGTTTGTTGTAAATACAGTAAGTTTGTACTTTGCTTTTGAACAGTGCTGTGAAAAAAATAGAATTATAAAAAGCATATGCAATAAAAATGTAAGACATGTATTTGGTGTCTGGTGCTCATTTACCTCACTAACTGTAGATCTCATTTGTCTGAGCAAATTATATTTAGTGGTGTCAAGCAGGTACTGTTTAACCAGATCTGACTTTTTTGCAATGGAAAATACTTTCAGAGTGAACTGTCATAATGAAAACACAACAAATCCATTTTACAGTGTCCGGATCTCGGCAAGTGATGCTGTTGCACTTTGTGTTAATTGTTTTGAGAAAGGCACTAGCTGTGGTGGAAACCTTAATGGGAGAAAAGCAACTAAGCTACTGAGGAAAAATTGCAGAACTGAAACGTCCTCAGTTGGCAGAACTTTTCCACATTTGGTTACATATGATGTGGAAAAATTACAATAAGGTCACACCTGCTAGTTGTATTGCTATATGTTTATTCTAAGTTCTGTATATGCCCACCAAGTTAAAGCTGTTTGGGCTACATGCACAAGGTTGGACGTTGTTTTTCCCCAGCTGCATGGGAACCAGTCTGATTCCCAGGCTTTGGATCCCTTATCCCTTTGTACAAAACTCATGTGTTGTCTCTGCCTGGCAGAGCTTTCATCCAGACTTGTTTCATTATTGATTGTCCTACAAGCTCTCTGTATTGTGCACAATATATGAATAAACCTGACTGAGTGATTTCACCTGAACAGTGCTTGGAAATAGTTTTTTTTCCATGACACATATTTTAGACTAACAGAGTTTAGCTCTGCTGCTCAAAGTAAATAATTATTTTGAAGCAGGGAAGATGCAACAGGCTAAATGTAATAATTTCTCATATTTGTGTTTTTTTTTGTATTCATTATTTTTTATGATTTCATTTGTTCAAATCAGTGTTTTATCAACAATGATCATTCTAAAATTTGTGTAAATTTTTAAAAAATTTAATTTAGTAAACTTGTAAAATATTAAAACTTCAGAACTTTGTTTACTTTTATTCTGAAGTCCAAAAACCACAGATTTTTTTTCTTCTTAAAAGTTAAACAGCATTGAAGTTGTTTCTATTGTTTAGTTTAAAGTTTGAATTATTGTTTAGTTATAAACTGCTTGGTGAATATGAAATATTAAGAATATTAAATCAATTTTCTGTCACACAGAACTTTTTTATGAGCTCCAAGCACTTCCACTAGAGCGTGTTTCCCCTCAAAGACATAAACCATCATAATAATGTTACACAATTATATTTTTGGCTCTTCCACAGGCAATATTTTATTATCTTTTTCTGACATATTTTGCATGATAGTATCTTGGTCTTTGCGGTCGGTCCTTCAGACCAGTTGGTGGCGGTAACGATCTGTTTAATTGTTTGCTAACCGCCATTACATATCAAGAAGAAGAAGAAGAAGAAGAAGAAGAGCGTTAGCTTTCCTTCTGCTTGCAGTCATTCTACGGCCTTTGATCATCTGCTGGCTGAATATGTGAGTGTTTGCTGTAAAAATGTCTTCAGTCCAGCTTGAACGAGAGTTTATCGACGAGCAGCTAGCTGCTGCTGAGGAAACATTGACGGAGATTAAAGAAATAATCGTTAAAGAGGAAGAGATGGATGATCAGCACCGACTGCTGGATGTCTCCCGGACATCCCTGACCCTTTCACACGGAAAAGGTATTAAATACAGGCGATGCTAACGTTTTAATGCCGTCTGCGATTTTAATGTTATTCTTTTTAGAGCTTTATTAGCGGAGATTATCAACGAAGGTAAAGTTGCCTTTTGATGGTAGCTTCAGCTAACGGCTAACGGTGAATTCACCTAATTTCTTACTGGCATGAACATTTTTAATCCGTTGCTTTTTGAAAGCTATAGAGCTTAGACTTTGTAAACCTAGACAGGATTGTTCCATGTGAATGGCAGAATCTTTCAGACATAGTTTTGTAATTTGTGGCATTTCAATAAAGTATGATTAGTTGGTAGAGACATTTAACTTGACTTAGTGCACCATTGCAACATGCCGTATGGTTGAGCAGCCTTACATTTTGAGGTTTTAAGGAAGTCCAGACTGCTTCAACTAACATTTTCTAACATATTCTTATTCATGGAAATTATACAATTGTCATTTTCTTTGTGCAGATCTAAAACTGCCTCATACTACAGGATGTTGTATTGAATGGCTTGTTAAACTGAAATGTGTTGAGACTAAAATCTTCATCAGATTCAGCTGATTTTAGGACTGAATACTTCTCAAAGCATGTTTATATACATGGATTAAAGTGAGTAGAAACCCACTCTCCTGTTTTGTTTGATTTCCAGATGATCTACAGGAATTTGTTTGGAAAGAGGAGCAGCAGCTCTGTAAGCAGGAGAGTGATTCCAGTTTGGACCAGGAGGAACCAGAACCTCTGCAGATTAAAGAAGAGCAGCAGGAACCAGTACATTCTTGGATTAAAGAGGAAGTATTGGAGATCTGCATAGGTGAGCATGGAGTGCAGCTTGAACTGAAGCAGGAGACTGAAGATACATTTTTGTTGACTCCTTCACACAAAGAAAATGACCACATTGAACCAGAACCAATGAGAGACCAATTAATCTCTGAGGACTTCAGTGATACTGAGAAACAGGATCAAGAAGGAGACCATCAGAAAGACTCGGGATCAAAGCAAGATAACGTGCCGAAACCAAATAACAGATGTCAGAAAACCATAAAGCGTAAAAACTGTGCAAATTCAAAACCAGAAAGACATGGCAATTTGTGTTCTTGTAAGTTATGTGGTGATTTTTTACCTCAAAATAGTAACTTGGCTGAGCACTTGGATTATCACACAAGTGAGAAGCGTTTTCCATGTGCAACATGTGGAAAAAGTTATATAAACAAAGGACATTTAACTGTTCACATGAGAATTCACACAGGTGAGAGACCTTTCAAATGTCTATCTTGTGAAAAAGGTTTCACTACAAAACCTTTTCTTGAGGCACATGTCAGAGTCCACACAGGTGAGAAGCCTTTCTCTTGCACCATTTGTGGCAAAAGTTTTACTCAAAAAGGTAATTTGACTACTCACATGAGGCTTCATACAGATGAAAGGCCTTTTTCCTGTGATGCCTGTGAAAAGACTTTCAAAAGAAAAGATTCACTGAATGAACACATGAGGGTTCATACAGGTAAGAAGCCATTTGTGTGCAAGACATGTGGAAAACACTTTAATCGACGATATCTGTTGATGGTTCACACAAGAATTCATACTGGTGATAAGCCTTTCAAATGTCTGTCCTGTGGAAAACGCTTCACTACAAAACCTGTTCTTGATGCACATGTCAGAATTCACACAGGTGAGAAACCTTTCTCTTGTATGATTTGTGGTAAAGATTTCACTGACAAAGGTCATTTGACCAATCACATAAAGTGTCACACAGATGAAAGGCCTTTTCCTTGTAATACTTGTGGAAAAACATTCAGATCAAAACATTCATTGAAAGAACATATAAGAATTCACACCGGTGAGAAGCCCTTTCTGTGTGTGACCTGTGGAAAAAGGTTTAATCAAAAAAATCAGTTAAAGGTTCACATAAGAAGTCATACAGGCGAGAAGCCGTTTCTGTGTGTGACATGTGGAAAAGGATTTAATCAAAAACACCAGTTAATTGTTCACACAAGAAGCCATACAGGTGAGAAGCCCTTTGTGTGCGTGATCTGTGGGAATGCGTTCAGCGATGGCAGTAGCTTAAAAGCTCACTTCATGACTCACACAAATGAGAAACCTTTCCAATTTGTGACGTGTGGAAAAAGTTTGATTAATAAAAGTCAGTTAACGGTTAACATGAGAACTTACAAGGAAGAGAGGCTTTTCAAATGTCTGTTCTGTGGAAAAAACTTCACAAGAAAATCTGTTTTTGAAGAGCATGTCAGAATTCACACAGGTGAGAAGCCTTTCACTTGTATGGTTTGTGGCAAGGGTTTTACTCAAAAAGGTAACTTGACTTCTCACATGGCACATCACACTGATGAAAGGCCTTTTTCCTGTAATTCGTGTGAAAAGACGTTCAAAAGAAAAGATTCATTAAATAAACACATGAGAGTTCACACTGATGAGAAGCCACAAGAATGCACTTAAGAGGCCTTTCTGCTAGTATGACCTGTGTAAAAATGTCCATGTGTCATTTTAATTAGTAATCCAACAGTTAATTTGAAAACCTGCAACTCAAAAATGTAATATTGTAAACCTTGTAAAAATGTCCAGCATCGCAATTAGAAAAATGTTTAAATCTGTTTCTCTCATTTGATTTAATGTTTAAATTCTTGAGTTTCATCATTTGACTTGGCAAAAAGCCGTTTGCATTAACAATACAAATTTATTTAGAGATGCTAAACTCCTCTAGAAGTTTGAACTTTCTACTTTTTAGTTTCTTTAATGTGCAAATTTAATAACTAGTTTCAGTGCTGCTGCTTTTGATTCTTCGGATGTGTTCTGTACCTTGATAGGTAAATTTGTGTTCTTCATATTTATGTTTTTTGCTGTGGACATTGCTCCTTAAATTAAAACAAAAAAAAAACTTTAATTTTTAATATGGTTTCCTATGAATGACAAATATCTTTTGTTTTCTCACATTTTCAGACAACCTAAAAGAGTAATCTATATTTTGTAATGGTATTAAGGTGAACAGAGCATGTTTACAGAATGTGATTGCAGTTATTATTTTTATGGTCAATGTTTGGTAAATTTTGTTGTTTACTCAAGATAAAGGTTAATTAAACAAATGAGTTTGAACATGTTGGTTGGCTGTCAGTAAGAATTTTTTAAAAATTTCTATAAAGAAACCTGAACACAGTATGGAACAGAAAAAAAACATGTTTGGTGAGTTACTGGGTGTGGTATGCTCCTTTTTCTATTTGGATGATCAGTCACAGAATTATGTTTTGTGTGTTAAATATGTTGTATGGTTGGAGAAAAGGTGAAAAAAGTAATCCTTAATTGTTGAATTGATGCAGAACAGAAAAGGTTAAGAGTAAAGTAATACAAGAATGAATCATTTTACAAAAGTAAACGTTTCAGTTAAAAGAAACAGACACCTCGTGCTTGGTTCTGGGAACCTTTATTCACTCATATCCCAGAAAAAAACAGCACCACCCTTATTTCTATGATTAAAAAAGACAGCATTTAGTGAGTTAAGAGAACGATATTTTCATTTCAGGTTGAATGTATTACAGTGTTGATGTGGGAGCAAATTTATGGTAAATTGTTGTTGAGTTTTTGTTGAATGGGTGAAGTGGTCACCTGTAGTAAAAGGAAAATATGAAATACCTACTTAATCCAGAAGATGGCAGCAGTAGGTGGTGTAAACATTCTTAGACAGTTTCACATCAAAAACAATTGAGTGCATTATACCAGAGTTTTAACTCAAAGTAGGGAAAGTATTTTGGCATACACAGGAGATGTTATTGCAATATTAGATTCAGAACCATGAAAATCAGTTATTTGTTTGGATTCCAGTTCACAGCAGAACAAGGAAATTATTTGGTAGCAGATCAGAGATCTTAATATAAACTGAACATACACCGTACACATGGTGAGCCTAATGATCTGTTACTTATTAATTGTGTTATTGCATATACGTATGATGGTGTTCAGGGAAAATAAGTTGCAGAAAACACAACAAATGAGCTGTGAATCAACTTTGGCAAAAATAGAGATGAAAAATCTATTAAAATATAAAATGAGGTGACAAAAGCAGAAAGACGAGATAAAAAAAAAAATATATTTTCATTTTAGGTAAACCACAATGAAAAATGTGATTACTATAGCGCTCGAGACAATATTACAGTTTCAGAAATATGAGAAACAAAGCAGAAAACTGGTTCATAAGCTATTCTGAAATTAAACCAAACTAGATCAAACTGATTTACATAGAAGTAACTCATTAATTCAGGTAATTTTTTAACTACCATAGCCCAATGCATTTCCATAAATTATCTGTGCACTACCAGCATTTCCCTAAAATTCCAAATTTATGTGAATTTTCTAAGAATTACATTATTTTTGAAAGCTTGAGAAAAGAAACTTAAAAGGGCAAATATTGAATACACAAATGTCATTTGAAAATAAATAAATAAAAAAAATCCCCACTTTACACAAGGAACTCTGCCACCTTTTCTTATCTATTAAAATTCATGGCCAAATAAATCATATAATAAACAATCTGAAACTATTGGAAAACCCTTAGTCATTTTTAAATATTTTTTTCTCATTTATTTATCTATTTTGGTTTATAGATTTTTTTCATTGTCGGTTTGTGTTTTCTTTCTTTTTTTTTCTCACTTGCTTGTGATACTGATGCCGTATTAACTGCCGTACATGCAGTTAATAACGACTGGAAAAAGAAAAGAAAATCAAAAACGTGTCTTGCTGTTGAGCCTCCGGACCAGCTGGTGGCGGTAAAGACCTGATTCGAAGCTACAACGTGATTGTAGCAACGTTAGCTTTCCTTCTGCTTGGAGTTATTCTGTGGGTTTTGATCCATTTATGGGCTGAATATCTGAATGTTTGCAGTCAGAATGTCTTCAATCAAACCTGAACGCGAGTTGAGCAACGAGCAGGAAACTCCTGCTGAAGAAACGGTGACAGAGTTTAATGGAACCGTAAAGAAGGAGGAAGAGATAAATGATTGGGACAGACTGCAGGATTTGTCCAGGACCGCGTTACACCGAACTGGTATGAAACAATGTTACACTATATTATGTGACCGTTGTTTATTACAGCAGGGTGTCAAACTGATTTTGATGTTGGGTTATGTATTCTCTCAAATGGATGGTTGTGCCAGAATAAAACCCACGATCATACTGTTAAAATACTAGTAAATAGCTGTCTAAATGTGATAAATACTTCTTAAAATTAAATAATATTGAGCATTTTCCACATTGATCAATCCACCTAGGACTTTATGATTGTTTTTGCAATCAAAATAACATCAAATTCAGAAACATTTGCAAGACATTTAGCAATATTTGTGCTATAATTTTGATTTCTGTTGTTCTCCACCTTGATCAGACTATAATTTTATAATGTTCAATGTTTTTGAACATTTTTTTGCAGAAAACGTGCGATTAACTCACAATTATACGTTAGTGTGAAAACAGTGCAGCAATCTGTTGATTTTGTATGAGTTTCCTTGATTGTGTAATTGGTAAAAAGTGGAGTGACTGGTTTTAATTTGGCAGCAAACAGTTTAAAACTGCTCTGGTTTGATTGACAAAATATTTAATCACACACTTTTTATCTTGAAGGTTCTATTTATGTTTCCTCCTGATGAAGGTTTTATTTATGTTTTCCCCCGATGTATTTGGCCAAATTAAAAGATATTGTGCCCCCTCACCCCAACATCTCTCCTTTGACCTCCCCACCAGAAATACAACCATTTTTGACATGTTCTGACAACATGTCTCTCCATCTCTCCAAAAAGTCCTGTAAACACCATTACGCATGAGGGAGCACACAGCCTGACTTTGACGTAGCAAAGGCACACAGGTTATGCATGCAGCTGGTGGATTCATGTCAAAATAAACCCCAAAATGCCTTATATCCTTATGACAGGACACGTGTTGGCTGCACATCGGTGGCTTTAGATTTAGTCTCCGAGTTGACCAGTCAAAAATATTCCAGAAAGAATACAGGCATGTCAAAACGAGCTCAAGTCGCTCTCTGGATATTATTGGCTCGGAAAAAGCCATTTCATAACATTATTGGCAGAATACGGTGTCAATCAAAAAGGGGGGGCTCTAGGCTGTCCAATAAGAGCGTCATAATGGACACCAGCAGAGTTTAAACCCTTAAATCTCAGCCCCGGAAAATACAATGGAAAAACAGCACGTGGGCTTTCCAGTGTGGGTTAAGAGTTTAATTAGTTTCCTTTACATCTTCTTGCCTATTTGGTTTTTAGAGCTGCATCATTCTCTTTTGGTTCTGTACTCTACCCCTATTCCTGTTCTCTCTTGCCTAATCTTTTCTTTCTCTCTGTATATCTTTTTTTTAATCTCATTCTAGAATAATTGTTTCTGCAATAAATCAGCCAGTTTTTATAAGCCAGCTCGAGGCATATGCAAGTAATCAGTTGCTTAGGGCCCTGGCACCACTAGGGGGCTCCCAAGAGCATCATTTGTTTTTATTTAGTGGTGACGGATTTAATTTTTTTTCATATTTTACACATCTGCTCCAAATTTTAAAAACAAAAGATGCTAAACTTGCTATCTTGTTACTTTAAATTCAGGATTTGTCTGTGGATGCTTCCAAATCGTGAAAATAATTTTGAACCACTCTTTAAGAATGCAATTTAATTAGAGCATCCTTGCTTTATGCTAATCCTGTAAGGTTAAAATAATTATCGATATAAGCAGTATGGTATAATATAAATACAAATGACACTAACAATAGGAGGCATGTTACACTCATAGTGTAGCCTTGGAAAAATAGTGGGCAAAGAATTAAAATTGGTACTAGTTGCACTGGCAGATGATAACCTACAGAAAGCCTTTCTATGTTTGTTTGCCTTTCTAGATGATCTACAGAATTACATTTGGAAAGAAGAGGCTCCCTTTGACCAGGAGCTCTGTAAACAGGAGACGGATTCCAGTTTGGATCAGAAGGAGCTAGAACCTCTGCAGATAAAAGAAGAGCATCAAGAACCAGGATATCCCTGGACTAAAGAGGAACCATTGGAGCTCTGCATAAGTAAGCAGGAAGAGCAACTTGAACTGAAGCAGGAGAATGAAGATACATCAATAGTGAGTCCAACTCATGAAGACAAGTACCACATTAAACCAGAACCAATTGTAGATCATGTTGTCTCTCAGGATTATAATCAAACTGAGCTCCAGGATTGCAAAGGAAATCCTAATAAAAACTCAGGATCACAGCAAGATGAAGGGCTGAAACAAAATAAGAGTCATCAGAAAACCATGAAGCGCAACAACTGTGTTAATTCAAAACGCAAAAGGGACAAGAAAGCTTGCACAGAAACCGCTGTGTATTCTTGTAAAATATGTGGTGAAGGTTTTAGTGAAAGTAGTAACTTGTCTCAACACTTGAAAAGTCACAAAGGTGAGAAGCGTTTTCAGTGTACGTGTGGAAAAAGTTTTACAAAAAAAGGAAATTTAACAGCGCACATGAGAATTCACACAGGTGAGAAGCCTTTTTCCTGTAACACCTGTGAAAAAACGTTCAGATTAAAACATTCATTAAATAAACACATGAGAATTCACTCGGGTGTGAGGCCATTTAAATGCCTGTCCTGTGGAAAAAGCTTCATCACAAAACCGGCTTTTGCTAAACACGTCAGAATTCACACAGGTGAGAAGCCTTTCTCTTGTACCATTTGTGGTAAGAGTTTTATTGACAAAGGTCATTTGACTAATCACTTGAGGACTCACACAGATGAAAAACCTTTCCCCTGTAACTCCTGTGAAAAAACTTTCAGATCTAAATATTCATTAATTGAACACATGACAGTTCACACAGGTGTGAAACCCTTTTCATGTGAGACCTGTGGACAAGGATTTATTAAAAAACGTCAGTTAATGGTTCACATGGGAAGTCATACAGGTGTGAACCCCTATTTGTGTGTCATCTGTGGGAAAGCGTTCAGCCACAGCGGTAGTTTAAAAACTCACTTCATAACGCACACAAATGAGGAACCATTTCATTGTGTGACGTGTGGAAAACGTTTCATAAGCAAAACAGGTTTAACACGTCACATGAGAATTCACACTGGTGAGAACCTTTTCAAATGTCAGTTCTGTGGAAAAGGCTTCACTCAGAAATCTTTTCTGGATGACCATGTCAGAATTCACACAGGTGAGAAGCCTTTCACATGTGTGATTTGTCTCAAAAGTTTTGGTCGAAAAGTTAATTTGACTGATCACATGAGAAGTCACACAGATGAAAAGGTGTTTTCCTGTAATACTTGTGAAAAAAGTTACAGATCAAAACCGTCATTGAACAAACACATGAAAATTCACACAGGTGAGAAGCCTTTTTTGTGCCACACCTGTGGAAAAAGCTTTGTTACAAAGTCTGAATGTAATAAACACATGAAAATTCACACGGGGGAGAAGCCTTTTGTGTGCAACACTTGTGGAAAAAGCTTTGCCGCTAGCTCTGATTGCAACAAGCACATTAGAATTCACACAGGTGAGAAGCCTTACTCTTGTACCATTTGTGGTAAACGTTTTACTCTGAAAGCTTATTTGCCTCAACACATGATGAGTCATACAAATGAAAGGCCTTTTCACTGTAATACCTGTGAAAAAACTTTCAAAAGAAAAGATTCACTGAATAAACATGAGCGTTTACACAGGCGAGACGCCCCTTTTGTGCAGGACCTGCCAAGCATTGAGCTAAAGTAAAAACTTGAAAACATTTCATCCTTAACACAAATTGGTGTACTGTGCAGAAAAAGTTTGGTCTAACACAATCTAGTACCAGTGTTACCTTCTGCTGTTTCCAGCACTTTTTTTGATTTCCAATTTTGACTTCCAATGATTCTCTTCCTGCTAGAGAGCCCCCTGGTGGTTGAAGAAAAATACACAGAAAAGCCGCACCGGGCTATAAGCTGCATGGTTCAAAGTGTAGGAAAAAAGTAGTGGCTTATGACTAATCCGAAAAATATGGTAGAACTGCAAAGAGCATTTTCGGTAAAAATGTCAAAAATATTCAGTGCCTGGTCGCCATTTACCTAACATACTGTAACCGTAGATTTGAAACGGCTTTGCAAGTATTTCTATAGTGCTGTCTTGAGTATTTTCAGGCACTATCACCAAGATCTGACAGGTTTTTTGCATTGGAAAACAGAGTGAAGTGTCAAAATGAAAATATAAAGTCATTTGACACTGTCAGGATGTTTTGTTTTGATAAAACTGACACACTGTGGAATGAACTACAGATTTTGAGGAATGACTAACTTTTGTGGGTTAACTTTTTGAAGTTGGTAGTAATTGTTTTAAGAAGTGCACTACCTGTGGTGCAAATGTTTGGTGAAAAATGTAACAATGTAACTGAGGGAAAAACTATAAAACCAAAAATCCTCAAAGCCTGCTCTGACTCTTGATGCCTTTTGTCTGATAAACTTGAAGCTAAATCGAACAGAAAACTAATTTTTCTCTCCAGCAAACATATTATTGTATTGCTTATATATATATTAATCTATGAACATGTTTATTGTTTATATGGTACTATAATGACTCTAATCATGATGATTTGTTGGAACCAGATTTTTTTTAGTGGATTTTTATACCAGGTTTTATACCTGTTGCCCTTTGCATGTTCCAAATCGTAATAAACGATTCCTGACAAAGTGTGAAAAAATGTCTGACTGCTTTATTAAGTGGTAATCCAACAGTTTTTATTTTATTTTACAAAAAAGTTGTAAACCTTGTAAACATCAGGATGCCAAAGAGATCAGAAGTTTGTAGTTCACTACTAAGCTGAAGTCCTAAAACCACTGAAACATTTTTTGTCTAAGAGTTTAATGAGATTGAAGCATTTTCATTTGATTTGAATGTGAAATTATTTTAGTTTTATCTTGATTTGACTTGATTCAAAACCTTCTGAAGCATAAAAAAGAGAAATGTATTTCAAGAAATTTTACTCTTCTAGTTCAAACTGTATTTTTAGTAATTTAGCAGTTTTCTTTCTATGTGCACATTTGGCATCAACTAATTTTATTGCTCTGCTCTACTTGCTAAAATCAGGGGAAACTATCCTTACAGTTATTGCATTATTTTCTGCTGTCGGTGTTTTTCATTCTTTTCTTAATTGATGAATCAAACTGGAATAATTTTTTTTTTTTTAAATGCACAGATTGTTAAAGGGAAATTTTAAGAGGATTTTATATGAATTACAAAAGATCTTTCAATTAAAAATGTCAGAGGTTGTTTCAAAAACCTGCATGCAGGGAGCATTTTGTTTTTGTGGTAAATACTTTGTAAATTTAATTGCTTATTTAATATTGAGTTTAACCGGCTGGTGTGACTTTAATGAAACTGTTGTGACAGCATGGTATGAGACATAACTTTATAAAAGTTACATACTGCAGCTTTAATAAAGCTATTAGAATAAATTAAGTAGGGACTAAAATTATTCTGTCCTTCCCTATATTCCAGTCCTGTAATGTTATTATATGATTGTAAGTTTGCATGCTGTTTTATCAATGCATCCTAAAATACTTTAGCTGAGTTTGGGCCACGTTGGTTAATCTCTCTTTTTTTTTTTTCCAATCAGTACTCAAGTGACCAGAGGGGGGCAGAGCAGTTAAACATTGTACTCAAGTAGAGTAACACTACTTAAACATATTTACTTAATCAAGTAAAAGGTAAACATAGCAATCCAAGAAATTACTCTGCGTAAAAAAGCATCTGGGAAAAAGTCTACTCAAGTACTGAGTAAATGATCAAACTAGCAATAATTTAATATTAAAAAATTACATAATCAGACAGGCCAAAATATAAAGTTAAGTGGAAATTTTGGTATTTTTATTTAAGTAACAACAACAACAAAATCAAGCAAGATCATATTTTTCCAAATCAGTTTCTTTCAATATGAAACTGCAAGTGTATCTTTGTTTGATGAGTTTTTGGTTGAATTTTTTTGTTTTTGTTTTTTATTCAGTGTGTACAGAATCCAGAAATTTTACTCAAGTAAGAATAGCGAGACTTTTATAATATGCAGAGCCTCCTGTGATTACTAAGAAGAGGAAGAACCAATAGAGCATAAACTCTCAGAAATATCTGGAAGAAATCCTTAACAGCATTATAACAGCATTATATTTTGCTAATGTAACTAGAAATAAATCCAGAAATAATCATTGTCGGGAACATTTGATTATCTTTAACGCATTTCTTTTACAATCTAATCTAATTAGATTTGAAAAACTTTCAACACAAAGAGGGACTTTCCAAACCAGTTGGTGGCATTAAGACATGATTGGTTGAGCGCCAATAAAAAACAGAAGACGGTAACTGTGGTGCTAGTGGCGTTAGCTTTCCTCCTGCTTGGAGTCATTCCAGAGAGCTATCATTGTGAGTGTTTGGAGTTAGCATGTCTTGGTTCCAGTTTTATCAAGAGTTGATCAACATCAGCAGCTAGACTCTGCTGAGTTTAAATAAATCTTCAAGTCCGAGGAGGACATGGACGATGAGCGCACCTGACACCACGGATCATCTTACACCGAATGTTTGACTGATGACGCAGATTGTGGTTTTAACCTGTTAATTTTGGTACATTTATTAGCGGAAGTACAGAAACTACTAGAGGTTTAAATGGACCGGAGACCGGTGGGGGTTTTTATGTGTGTTGAGGGAAACGTTGGGCTTTGAAAGGGAACCCCGCCATTTCCCTCCCTCAACCGCCAGGGAGTGAACGTGACGGATTTCATTCAAATTCAATTCAAAAATACTTTATTAATCCCAAAGGGAAAATAAATGTTGTTGTAACTCCCCAATTCTTCAAGGAATTATTGTAGATAATTTGCAGGAAAAGTCTGGCTGTTGGCAGGAATAATCTCTTGTAGCCGTCTGTATTACATTAAATCTGAAGAAGCCTCTGACTGAAGACACTCTGCCTTCCCGAGAAAGTCCCATGAAGAGGATGGTCAGGGTTTTCCTTACTCGTCTTTACTTTATGAAGAAAACGTAATCTGTCATCCCCAGAACAGAACCAGCACGGACGGAAATCACAGGGGAAGTGGAAAGGCCCGGACCCCCCAAATCTTGGAAAAGTCTAGAATTGTCCCCCCCAAAGAAATCATAAAAGAAACCTTTGTATTTAAACAATATCAACAAGAAAAGGTGAAAGAAACAATACCTGTAATACCTGTGAAAATCTTTTGAGATATGTGGGAAACTGTTTACGAAAAGAACCAGAATGATTACATATGCGCTCGTACAGGTGAGAAGCCATTTTTTGACATCTGTGGAAGAGCTTTCAGTCAAAATAAAAACTTTTTAAAGCTCACTTCACGTCGCACACGAATCAGAAGCTTTTTCCATGTATGGCCTGCAGAAGAATTTGTATAAAACCAACAGATTTATCATATCGCATGTTAACTCTCACTGTTAATCCACAAGAGTGGCCTTTTCCACTTATGAATTGTAAAAAAATATTAATCTAAAATGTTATTTTACTCATCAGAAACCACCTTGCAGGTTAAAAACCTTTTCTTTGCAGTGTTTGGAAGACAAGGGTTTACTAACAGTTTTAATCCAACTGTTCATGTGAAGCTTACAAATGATAAGGTGTAATATTGTAAACATTGTGAAATGTTAAACATTGGGACGTCAACAAACTGATTTTATAGGCAGGAGTCTGTAGTTTGCTATCAAAGTTAATCTTGAAATCACTGAAAAATGCTCTTGCTGTCAATAAAGTTTAAATTGTTGGTCAGTTTGAACATTCTTGGTTAAAAAGCCTTTTGATTTCTGTGTAGAAAATTATTTAATAAGGTACTATTGTGTTTTCCAGGCAGATAATGCCATTTTATAGCACAGTTTTATCTGTGGTATGGTACCTTCAATTGCTGTTAAAATGCTCAATTTATCGACCATGAAAGAAATAAGACTTTGCCATTTATCGCCTGTCTCTTTAAGAAGTTCCTGATCACCGCCTTCAGCACGTCACGTTTTATTTTACCCTGTATTTTTTTAATGATTGAAAACAGATTAGAAGTTATGATGAAGAAATGATTAAAAATTAGATTAACAACCTTATTGTGAAGGTCATTCAACCACATCTGTGCTAACTCAGAAAACAAATGACCTTTTAAATTTTATTGATGAAAATAATTGGAGTTGTTCTATTAGACTTTAGTTCTTTGTGAGGAAAAAACTAGAAACCTAAAAAGAGTAAAAAAAAGAACTAGATTTAAATGATTTGCTTAACTATACCTCATGAAATAATTATCAGGCAACAATTAATTATCTTAAACTAACCCATCTGTATTACATGACCGTATCATGACGCTGCAGTCCACCTTTCAAGCCAGTTGGTGGCGGTAGTGACATGCAATGTTTCTCAACCGCCAATAAACAAACAGAAGAAGAAGAAATGTGATGCTAGCAGCGTTAGCATTCCTTCTGCTGGTAGTCTGGTCCTCTGTGGGCTGAATATGTCGATGTTTGCAGTAGAAATGTCTTCAGTCCAGCTTCCAGGAGAGTCGGTCAACGAGCAGGTAACTCCTGCTGGAGAAACATTCGCAGAGTTTAATGAAATTATCGTGAAGGAGGAAGAGACGGACGATCAGCGCAAACTTTCCCCGGATTTCACCCCGACACCTCAGATAATCCTACACAGAACGGGTATGAAACACCTCTAATGATGATTCAGGAAGCATGTTACGGTTTTAAAGCGTTCATTCCGGGAGGTGTTTTTTTTTTTTTTTAACGGAAACTAGGCAACGAAGCTAAACTCACTTCCGGCGGTTTAATTTTGAGAATCGTTTAATCGTTTAATGGGCGAATCCGCCGACTCTTGAAACCTGGACTAGATGATTCTACAACAAGGGCATTCAAATCAAGTCATCCAGGTTTGGTGTACTGCAACATTTAGATTTGCCTCTTCAGCACACTGGACTCAGACCCCAAGCATAAACATTTTGTGCAAAACCAGCAATGTGGCAAGAAATACAGAGAGCTCTCTCCTCACATATAGATTAGTTACACACAGACTGATGTTTTAAGTTGTTTATTTATTTTAATGATGATGATTTCTTGCTTACACTTAATTAAAACATGACATTTAAGATTAGAACATTACACCAGGCCAATAAAGGCTTTTTAATGCAGAAATATGGGTTTAATGAAAAGTATGTTTATACCTACTCAAAAGTTATGATATTAATCTGTCAAACATCAGAACCCATATTATAATTCATTGAATATGACTTTATATTTATAAATTTTTAATGAACAAGTTAAAAATAGCAAACTAATTCAATTAAATTCAAGGGTTCCTGCTGACTGTTTCAGATTAAGCAGCCATTTTGCTCGGTGACCATGTGACTTGTTTGATTTATTTATTTCTTCAGTTGCATCTCGACCAAACATGGACTGGACCAGTTCAAAAACTGTGATGGTATAAATCAAATATATAAGATTAACCTTTTTTCTTCTGTACATAAATCGTAATTGTGATATGTCAGTACTTTCCTAACCAGATTGTGGTATTTTAAAGATATGCATGTCTCCCAGCTTCAGCTCTAGGCTGCTATAGAAACTCCTCTCTGTCTCTCACTTGAACTTAACCTGAACTTTTCCAAGTTATCGTAATTTATTTAAATTTTAAATGGTTATAGAAAAATATTTTTGTAGTAATTTGCTTTTGTATGTAGAAATTAATAATTGCATTTCATAACAGGATTTTCCTTCAAAGCCTATTGGATTGAAATATGTTTATGATGAAAGAAAGGTTTTAGCTAATATTAGGACTATGTACAGTGAATGATTAAAGTGAAGTGTTCTTTGTTAAATATACAATAGAAAGTCTTTCTCCTGTGTGTGTTTGTCTTTCCAGACCACCAACTGGGTCATGTCTGGAAAGAGGAGGATCCCTCTGACCAGCAGCTCTATAAACAAGAGACGGATCCCAGTTTGTACCAGGAGGAACCAGAACCTCTGCAGATGAAAGAAGAGGAGCCAGAACATCCCTTGATTAAAGAGGAAGTATTGGAGATCTGCATAGGTGAACATGAAGATCAGCTTGAACTGAAGCAGGAGTATGAAGATACATTTATGGTGACTCAAACTCATGAAGAAAATAACCACATTAAACCAGAACCAATGAAAGATCAAATCATCTCTCAGGACTTTAATGAAACTGAGAATCAGGAGCAAGAAGGAAACCACCATAAAGACTCAGAATCAGAGCAAGACAATGGGCTGGAACAAAATGAGAGATGTCAGAAAACCACAGAGTGTAAAAACTGTGCTGATCATTCAGAACCCAAAAGGTACAGGAAAACTCAAGCAGAAAACTCGGCTCAACACAGGAGAAGTCGCACAGATGAGAGGCCTTTCAAATGTCTCACTTGTGATGAAAGCTTCACTACAAACTCTAATATTAACAGGCACGTCAGAAATCACACAGCTGAGAAGCGTTTTGTATGTGCGACATGTGGAAAAAGACATAATCAGAGATTCCTATTACAGGTTCACATGAGAACCCACACAGGTGAAATACCTTTCAAATGTCAGTCCTGTGGAAAAAGCTTCCCTAGAAAAGAGCATTTGGCTAAACACACCAGAGTTCACTCTTGTGGCAAAGGTTTTACTCCAACAATGCATTTGACCACTCACATGAAGCTTCACACAGATGAAAGGTCTTTTCCCTGTAATATCTGTGAGAAAACTTTTAAAAGCAAAAAATTATTGACTAGACATATGAAAGTCCACACACATGCGAAATCCATTTCGTGCGTGACCTGTGGCAAAAGATGTAGTCACAAACATCAGTTAATGAGTCACATAAGAAGTCACACAGGTGAGAAGCCCTTTTTGTGTGTGACCTGTGGAAAAGCATTCAGCTATAGTTGTTGCTTAAAAACTCACTTAATAGTTCACACACGTGAGAGACTTTATCCATGCCAGACTTGTGGAAAAAGTTTTATGAGAAAAAACGATTTAAGAGTTCACATGAACTCTCACACAGGTGAGACACGTGTCCAATGTACCACGTGTGGAAAATATTATATGGACAAAAATAGTTTAGCACGTCACATGAGAAATCACACAGGTGAGAGACCTTTCATATGTCAGTCGTGTGGAAAAAGCTTTACCCGTAAAGTTATTCTTGATCAGCATGAGAGAATTCACACAGGCGAGAAGCCTTTCTCTTGTACGATTTGTGGCAAAAGTTTTAATCAAAAAGCTTCTTTGTCTCATCACATGTTGCTTCACACTGGTGAAATGCCATTTTCCTGCAACACCTGTGGAAAATCCTTCAGATCAAAACGTTCATTGAATAAACATGAGAGTTCACACAGGGAAGAAGCCCTTTTGGAGAAGCATTCAGCAACAGCTTAAAAGTTCACTTCATAAAAATGAAAAGCCTTTTTAATGTTGAAAAAGTTGCACAAACAAGACAGAATTGAGAGTTTTGAAAATCTATTTCCAATAGTACGTATGTCCCAATAAAGTACATTGTTAGAAGTTCTTGAGTACCGTGGTTAATGAAGATTAGTAACATAGATGGAGCTGTTCTGTTAGACCTTAGTTCTGCTTTTAACCTATTTGATTGTGATTTTCTGTTAGATAAAACTAATGACTAAAATGTTTATTTGTATACTTGTACATTTAATTCCTTCTTGCTAGTTATGCTTCTCAACTAAAGCGATACTTTAAAATAGCAGTTTTTCATTTCTAAAAGAATCGTGTGCAATTCCACAGGGCTGTTGCTTAGGACCTTTACTGTTTTCCATTTTCACCAGTGACTTGCCTTTTATCTCATCACTAACGCTGTCTTATCTCACTTGCAGTATTGCAACATTTGGTCCAGAGAAACATCTAAACAAACTACAATTAGTCCAAAATGAGGCAGCACTTTTTGTATAAACTGTCCCAGATATGAAAATATTCCTGGCATGAACAGAGCATTAGGTTGGTCATTGGTGAAAAATAAAACTAAGACTTAGAAATATTTTTGTTATTCTAAAATATTAAATGTTTTGTATGGTGAACTTTCATTTTTCGATATGGTGTTTTTGAATTGAATTTTAAACATGTTAATATACAGCTTAAATTTGGTGTGTTGTGTGAACAATTTGAAACTGCTGGAATATTCAAGCTGTCTTCTGTTCATTTCAATTTGTAATCCTTTACATTTTCTTGTCAACTTGATGACAAGTGACATTTTGTTTTTCCTAATGAAGTTTGACAGAAAAAAAAGAATATGTAATGTCTAGAAAGGAAAAGCCAGAATGAAAGAAGAGAATAAGCCTTGAATAAAAAAAAATATTACAATCTTATAATTCTAATAATAAAAAAAATGTTTGAAGTAAACCATAAGATAATTTGTTTGTATTTAATGGTAACTTTGTTAATTAATAATATGGAGTCCCCTAAGAGATATGGGACAATTTTTTTCTTTTGTGTTCCTTTGCAATAAGCAAACACACCTTGGCCTATCCTAAAGAAAAATATATAAAACTTCAGATATCTCACAAACAATGTTAACAATAGATGGTAAAACGTTATAACAGAAAGTTTGATGGCCACCCTAAGAAAGATGCTCAGTATTCAGTTATGCTGCAGGAACTGATCAGTACATTATTGCAATAGAATGCAAAACCTTTTGCAAAGTAGTGCAAAAGAAAACAAAATCCTCTATGCCTGCTAGGGGGTTCTGTTGTGTAAATGCACCACAAACAAAGCTATGGGCAAAATGCAAAAAAAAACAGCCAAACATGGGCTTTCCATCTGTTTCCATCCCTTATAAGATATAAATAGAAACTTTCCGTAAGAAAGAAAGAAAAAGAAAAATTACATCCAAACTATTTGGACTATTTCTGAGTTATTTTCACAGGGTAATAAGGTCATCTGACAGTTTTGATTGTGGTTTTTTTTTGTTGGTGGGCTGAATGGTTAATAAAGGGCCATTTTCATGTGCTGTTCCATCTAAACCCTAAAACAAACAGACATAGACATGCAGGGAATAAATTGATTTTCAGTCAGTTTTTGCACCAAACAGTTAACAATACATAAACACGTTCTCACTGTATACAAAACAGACCAGAGTGTATTTGCTTATTACAAGAGAATGCAATACTTTTAAGAAAGAACACAAAGGAAAAAAAAAATCCTCAGTGAATCCTGGCGGGCTTCATAGTTAAAACGGCCCTGCCCGTCGATTTGTATTGAACACTTTGTAATGCAAGCACCAAAAGAAGCATTAATAACAAGATGGAGGCCGGAATAAGCCATCTACTGCTTCATCTTTTTCTACCACATGCTATGAGAGATGCATAATAAACATTTGGAATGTAAATTTTCAAAAAATGTTTTATTTCTTTTTTTTTTTTACATTCTGTGATTGTAATGGCCACAAAAATCGTAATCTCTTGTACAGCAGTGACTGGATTTAATTTAGATTTTGTTTTCAAATGCAGGTGTTGCAAATGGAAGAAATGTGTACATGTACATTTGCAAAAATATATTTTATAGTTACATGTGTTTTTAGTGTAAGCTTGGCAGGATTTTGTTTATTGACATACTAATAAATTGTAATGAACATATTAAAAGACTTTTATTGAACTACATCAGGTTAAAATGTTAAATAAAAGGTTATTTGAGTACCTGCAGTCCTACAATATTGTAATAGTTTTAAAACACCCAGTATTGAAAACACAGTAACCCCAAAAGCTCACTGTGTTTTCAGGTAGTTGTTTCTGCTAGTTGTTGAAATTTTTGTTCAAATCATCAGAGAAGAAGGCAACACGTTTAAGCCGTTATTTTCTAATCCCAAACAGTTTGACAAGCTATATTAAAAATATCATAAACCACATTCACATACACACCTCTTCCGTTTTGCTTTAACAGGGTATTATGGACTTTAATTATTTTTTGTCTGGCCTTATTTTAAAATTCTTTATATGACAAACTTTCTTTTTCTTTAATTTTATTGTGTTGTGCAATGACATAAACGATCACTTACAGCACAGGTGTCAAACTCCAGTCCTCGAGGGCCACAGTCCTGCAGTTTTTAGATGTGCCACAGCTACAAAACACTGAAATGAAATGCCTTAATTACCTCCTCCTTGTGTAGATCAGTTCTCCCAGCCTTGCTAATGACCTAATTATTCTATTCAGGTGTGGTGCAGCAGAGGCACATCTAAAAGTTGCAGGACAGCGGCCCTCGAGGACTGGAGTTTGACACCCCTGACTTACAGTATGTTGTCTAGTAGAACTCCACCGTAAAAAGCATTTCCTGTTTCATTTGTAAAAATATGATCAATTAGAGTAACACTAGTGCTAGAAATTATGTTGAAAAATTACACTCAGAAATATAAATGCGATTTAACCCTTAGAATCTTTTGTTAAAATTATGAATAATACACATTGCGTACGTGACATAATGTTTTCTTATGACGTCACCCGTATGCGACAGAGAGACAGCCACCTAGCTACGCAGTTGTTTGCTTTATCGGATTTGTTGGAATTTTCCACTACGGAGTTTGTTTACAATATAGTTTAGAAGTACCGTGTAGACTGGCGGATAATATACCAAAACAAAACCGGAACGGAGCATTTCGAGAAATAGTTGCGATCTCTCCGGGGCTACGTGTCGCAGTTCATCCGTTTTTTGTTTTGGACTTTGAGGAGCGGATGGGGCTAACTAACTGTTAGCATCGTTCGGTTAGATAAGCTACTGGAGCCCGGAGCGGGGTTAGCCTTTAGTAGTTGAGATGGAGTTTCTTGGAGTCGGCGGAGGAACAGGTGGAGTGGTGGTGAGCGGTGGTAACGTCCCGGCCTTTCTTACTAAACTGTGGACCCTTGTGGAAGACCCGGAGACAGACCCTCTTATCTGCTGGAGCCCGGTACTCACTTCACCATACCTAGCTTAGCTTAGCTTAGCCTAGCCTAGCCTGGTAAAGCTAGGCTAGGCCCATTAGTGTTGTCAAACAACAGATCTCAGACATTATTTACGGATCAGAACACACTATTTGTGGATTTTGTTTTATTAAGTGATGCTAATTATGCTAACATTGCATCGTGAGGCAAATTAGTTAAGCAGGGTATCTCGTTAGCTTTTAGGTAATTAGATCCAAATCTTGTAAAGTATTAAGTTGATTAGCACTACATTTGTGGGTTTACTGGTTTTAAAAGGATCGTTTCTTGATAATATATATTTTTTACAAATCGCATATTGTTAGGTGTAGGTGTACATGTTTTATAAATGATCGAATGTATTAAATTGTTAACAAAATTGTTAGTTTTTAGGTTGTACAAACCTATTCTGAAATATTAATGAGATACAAAAGACACGTGTGTAGCTAAAAAATGAGTATGGCAGAAATTTATGATGAGCAATTTACATTAACACCTGTAAAAATATGACTCAAATTTACATTTAATTTTACACAAAGATATACCTGTACAAAGAATAAGATGTTGTGTTACTATTTTGTTATTGTCTCATGGTGTTGTGTCTAACTTTCAGCTTTTGCTCCTTGTAGTTTACTATCTACTTTTTCTCATGAGAAATGGTTGGGACCTATTTTAGTGCTCATGAGTACAATAGAAATAACTTTTATTGTCCCCTAGTGGGGAAATCCAAGTTTACTAACAGCAAGAGTTGTTGGCATGCAGCTTCACAAAAATAAAAATATGGAAACAGAACTAAGAATAACACACCGTACAGTGAAGGAAAATTTACAAAATAACAAAATACTGTACAATCAATAAAAATAACATACTCTTATTGAAAGAAACATGAACTGAGTAGACTAAATTTAAGAAATGTACAAAATGAAACTCAAACTGTCAAACTTCAGTGACTTAGAGTAGACTCACATTTAGGGACTACATTTATTTTTCTTTTGCAAAATATTCTTAGCTCTGTTATATTGATTGGAGAGCATCTGTGAGTGTTGATTTCCAATTTATATTTAATACTGGAACTGGAAGACATTTTAAATATCCAAAATAAACAAAACGACAAATGAAGTGAATTATTAAGTTTCTGTGAACAAAATTGTTGTTAAGAAAAAGGGCTAGATGTGACCAAAACACCAGACTGAAGACTTTTATCATCCAGTTTTTGGTAGCGACTAAGAAAGAAAAGAGAAAAACGATAAGTCATTCAAATGAAATTGAGTTTCTTTTAATTTATTATACAATATATATACATCCTGTGTACAAGAGTCTGATTATTGGGGGGAAAACTAGATTTGAGAGCAGCGCAGTCCTTATAAAATAAAAACATGAAAACAGAACTAAAAATAACACTGTGGAAATTAACAAAATAACAAAATACTGCGCAATTAATAAAAATAACATGATTGTGTCTGTTTGCCTGGAAGGTTTGCTTAGTGTAGGTCTACCACTGTTTATGCCACCTTTTATAAAACAGTTCAGTTATATGACTTTAAAGGCAAAATGTCTCTGTCAGTTCAGGCGGCCATCTTCTTGACCCATGTTGTTATGTTGGACCATCTTGTTGAGATAAGAGGCTACTGTGAATGTAAAGCTCTTCGTAAATCTAAATCTGGATGAACAGATGTTACTTCACACCCTCAGGCTGTACTTCATTCTCCTTCTGTCATTCTTTTTCTTTTATTTCTTTCTTCCTGTCCACCTCATGTCTGGCTTTTCTCACTTTTGCCTGTTTTTTTTTTTATTTTCTTAATTCTTGTCTTCTGTCTCTTGTATTTCTATCCCTTCTTCATTGTAGGGCTGAAATGATGAATCAAATTAATTGTGATTGACCGAGTATTGAAATAATTGTCAACTAATTTAGTAAATGATTAATCATTAACTATGAAGACTCTAAAAAGCTAATTTGATTAAAGAGCAACACACTCAGATCATTAAATAAGCCAAAATTGTATAAAAAAATCCTCCTTTTCTATAAATCTGTTCTACCCAGAATTAAAGTGACAGTTTTAGCTTCATCTGGTTCGAATTCATAAAACAAGAAAATCTCCTATTATGAACCTTTTGCTAACCAATAACTAATCCCAAAAATAACAAACTGATTAGTAAACAGTGTTTCTTTAGCTGCAGATTCAACCTTTGCTACAAACATTCACTAAAGGTATGCTGAAGTTTAGGAAATATGTTTTTAACTAGAAAATTTCGGAAGAAATTTAGCCGGGGCCTGCCGAGGCGCGCCCGTGGGGTTTGGGCACGGCGTCGTCGCTACAAATCGGCATCGACGCTAAAGAACGCCGCGACGTAATCAGTGGCACGCGGAGAACCGCAAGAACGTTAAGCGAGGTGGACGTGCACCATTCGGTACGATTTAAAATGTTGTCAAGGCTTTTATTTTGGAAGTTTTGTTAAACTTCATTTCAAAGGGACAAACTAATCCCATGCGTAATAGTCCTTGGGTGAAAATAGTTATATAATGCTCAAAACACAAGTAGCTGATGTAAAAATATTCAAGGCTTTTATTTTGAAATTTTCAGTATGCTTCATTTTAAAGTTCCGAACTAATACCACGTGTAAGAGTGCTTTGGATGAAAAAGTCAAATAAAGCCAAAAAGAGCAATTACGTCATGTAAAAATATTCAGGGCTTTTATTTTGAAATTTTCAATATGCTTAATTTTAAAGTTCCAAACTAATCCCATGTGTAACAGTTACTGAGTTAAATCAGTTATATACAGCCCATAGCAGCAAGTAGTTCTAAAGGCCAGTTCTCAGTCCTGATCTGTTTCAACTGAGGATAGATAGAACTACAGCGATGCGTATTTGTAGTCCTGACCACCAGCCAATAGCCTCTTGAGTTCCGTTGCCATGGTAAATAATGGTCTCAGCAGGTGTGAGCTGTGAGCTCTGAGCTCTCAAACACACAATTGTGTGTTTGAGCCTACACGTTTTACTGAAAAAAAGCATTGGAAACAAATCCTTCGTGTTCGGGAACCGTAATACATATTCGAAAAGCGTTTCGAGCGTATGAGAGGGCTATGTGTCTTCTGCGATAGTCCCGAGATTCATATCTGTACCTCACTCAGAGCATTTACAGCGATGAGAGAAAGAAATGTTGTGCCCAGATCTGAAATTCTATTCAAATACATGGGAGAGAGCCTCAGACAGCCTCAGAAAATCCTGTCGCATGACTTTGCTCTGAAGCACCGTGACAGAAAACCGTACGGTCTAGATAAATTTCGAAAACATTTTACCGGAGCAGACAGGCGTATCAATGTCAGGACCGATTTTGATACTAATCGTGCGATATTTGTGGGCGTGATGGCGATTTCAAAAATGATTTGGGCTGAAAAAGTTGTCTTCATCTCTCACTCTAAGCAGCCAGAGACGCACTCTAACTTTAGGAAAAATGAGAAACTTTGGGTCGCTTAGAGGCAAATTGTGGACAAACCGTAACTGGTATCGACGAGCCGTCTTCACTTTCGAAGAGATCACAGACGTATCTACAAAATGAAATTTGAATGGCATTTCTAGGTGAAATTGTGACGACACAGAAAATCCTCAAAAATAGGGTATTTCTAGGATTTTTCCCATTGACTTATAATGGGGTTTTTTTCGTAGTTTTTTGCGAATTATGTCGCCACGTTAAGCCCAAATCCCACCAAAAGTAATAGCTGGAATGGCGTGAATTTTCTGCACGTTTTGATACCTCATTTGTAGGTGTGCACCCAGCGGTACGAGCCGCATTAACGGTTACGGAAGAAAAATAAAGAAGAAGAAAGAAACACTTTCTCCGACAATAGTAATAGGTTCCTGCCATTGCTTTGCATGGCAGGCCCCAATTATCTCATTCAAGATTATTTGAATCTTTTGATGTACTTATAATACTAGTTTAAGAAAAAGCTCCTGTTGTCAAACTGCCGAGCTTTTTAGCGGTTTAATCATCAGAATACTTGATAGACCAATCGATTACTGAAATAATTGTTAGTTTGGAAGTTGTTTTTCCTTCCTTTTTTGCCATATCCTTCTTGTTTGAGTTTTTCTTCCTTTTTCTGTGTCCTTCCTCAATTTCTTCTCTTTCTTATGTCTAGCCTTCACTTCTTCTGTCTTTCTTAGTGTTTTTGTTTCCCTCCATCTGTTCTTTCTACCTTCTGTATGACCTTTCTTTCATCCAGTTTCTGTTTTTCGCTGTTTGTTGTTTGCATATTTTTCATAAATGTGCATCAAATGTTCCTGGAGTAGAGCAAGAAAGTTGATTTGTGGAGAAAAAGTTTGTTTTTGTTAGGGTTGTATTTAAGTATGTAAAAGTTGTGCATTGTTCCTGGAACATTGTTTTTCAGATTGATTGATTCAGGGCTTTCTAATTGCAATGGAAGTTGTTGCTTTAGGAATAAAGTCGTTTTCTCTTGTTAAGGTCTTTGCTTAATTTTACTTGCTAAAATCAAGCAACTAAAGTAGCACAATTTGATTTAAATGTTTTTTTTAATCTATAAAAAAGTTGCAAATTTTCACCAAAAGACCCATAAATTGAGTTTAATCAGAAATTCTCTGGGGGAAAAAATCTAATGTTTGACATTTGAAATTTCCTGAGTTTCAACAGTTGAAAATTGTCGACATTTGAAATTACGAAGTGTCAAATTTTTTATAGAAAATTTCTGAGATTATTCCCCAAATTTCTGAGTTTTTTTGGCAAAATTGTACTACTTTTTTTCTAGAATGGCCCTCGTACTATGTCGTAGATCTCGCATGTTTGCTGGTTTAAAAGAAAAGCATCTAATTTTCAGTTTCTTTTGGCTTCAATTGAATAAATTTATTTTCAGCAATAACAGGATTTATGTGAGTTCCTTTCAAAACATTTGCTTTATTTAGTCAAGTTTGATCGATTAGATAAAAGCTGATTTCAGTAGTAGTAAATCTCTGAATATACCTGGTTCTACTTTTTGTTAAAACTTGGTTATAAAAAGACAAACGCTTTGTGTTGTACTTTACATTTTCCATTGTAACAAAGTGACAAATTAAAAGTCTCCATCTGCATCAACAGGCCAAATTTGTATCATCAGTCCCCCGGGCCACATTTTGGACACCCATGTCTTAAGACATTGTGTTCCAATTTTAGTAGTTAGTTACTATGTGCTTCATTGGAAACAACAAATGCATATTCTCAGAGAAGTTTATTTGTGCTTGTAATATAGAGGAGTTCTGGATAATTTTTTGTTCTGTTCTTTTGGGATATGTATTAGTGTTGCTCCTGGTAACAATGATTTAATCTGCCTGTCTGTATTTTTTCCCTTTTTTCTTCAGAGTGGAACCAGCTTCCATGTTTTCGATCAATGCCGGTTCTCTAAGGAGGTCCTACCAAAGTTCTTCAAACACAACAACATGGCCAGCTTTATTCGACAGCTCAACATGTGTAAGCATCAGATTCTCTAAGACAGAATCCCGTCTAACAAGTTATTTTATTGCGATGCTGCCAGATTCTCTGGAGAAATGGTCGAAATGCAGAAAGTCTCTGTTGACGTTGCTCTGCAGATGGTTTCCGTAAGGTGGTGCACATCGAGCAGGGTGGCTTGGTGAAACCAGAGAAAGATGACACAGAGTTCCAACATCCATTTTTCGTCAGAGGGCAAGAGCACCTGCTGGAGCACATCAAACGAAAAGTCACCAACGTAAGTAGCTGCAGATGCACCTGGACACCACTTTAGAGATCATTAACTTCCTGGCTTCCTGAGCGGCTCTCAGTGGCAAAATTTTAAAGTTCACTACTCTGTAAAACTTCGATTTTACATAGACCAGGTTTTATAATTCAGAATAATCTCTGATTAATGATTATAGATCAAATTCTGTTCCAAGTCAAAGTTTGTTTGGATAAATACTAAAGACCGGAGGACAAAGGTGTATGATAACACAATGCCAAAGAGGAAAGACATGAGCACTGATCAGAGAAACAATGATTTCATTGAGAAAGATTATACACTTTAAGAACACAAATTTTGTTGTCAAATTTTTGTCTAGTTTCTAGTTTAAATGTCTTAGACTTGTTTAGATGTTTAGTTTAGATGTCTTAAACTTGAAATAAGACAAAACTAACTCATAAGTAACTTTTCAGCAAGATATATGAGCTTGTTTTAATTAAACAATTCCTTAATATTGATGAAAAAGTACTAGTTCAACTGGCAGATTTCTCTGTAACATGAGGAAAATGTCTTGCTATAAGTTAAATTGCCAATGTAACAAGAATTTTTTCATCAATATTGAGGAATTATTTAATTAAAACAAGCTCATATATCTTGCAGAAAAGTTACTTGCAAGTTAATTTTGTCTTATTTTAAGTGTACCAAGATGTTGGCACTAGAAACTACAGAAAAATTACTGAGCAACATTAAATTTATAACACGATTAATTGCAACTCGCTTATTTAAATGTCATTCATGTATTGAGTATTCAGAAAATACCAAAAATTGATCAAAGTTCCTTTTTGCACTATTACCCTCCTCTCTTTTCTGTTTACCTTGAAAACGCTTGAATTTTACTGTGTTTACAAACCACCCACAAATGCATAGTAATATGGTGACACAGCCCCTCCTTCTGCCAGTTTCTCTCGTCTCCACTGTAACAGAAAATCTCGCAAAATTGTTGCAGGTGTCATCAGTCCGTCAGGAAGATGTGAAGATCTCGACAGATGAAGTCAACAAAATCCTGAGCGACGTTCAGCTGATGAAGGGAAAACAGGAAACCATCGACTCCAGGATCATCGCCATGAAACAGTAAGAATCGCAATCTGTTCACACCTTTACATCAGGGGAGCATTTAAAGGAAAAAATAAAATAAAGTAAAATCCTCTTGTTCCACACAAGCTGGTAAGCAAAACTGATTCCATCCTTTGATTCAAAGCTCCAAGTCTTACAAATTAGGTCATTAATTTTCTTTCTGCTTGTCAAAATGATTTTAAAAAGTTTTTTCTGTCAACAGCTCACTTTTCTTTTATTAAGCCCGATGTTTTTCTGTTTCAGTGAGAATGAGGCTTTATGGAGGGAGGTGGCCAGTCTGAGACAGAAACATGTGCAGCAGCAGAAAGTTGTCAACAAGGTAATAAAACACAAAATTAGTTTAATAAATACTTAAGGGGGGAAATGAAGAGCAGCAGTCCACTATCAAACATCCTGATGCACGTCTCATTTCTATATAAGTATTGTAATGTTGGCATTGAGCCACATTATCACAGTTTAATAAAGTTGCTGAGTGAACTAATGATGAACTGTCTTTGATTTCAGCTGATCCATTTTCTGGTGTCTCTTGTCCAGACCAACAGAATCATGGGAGTCAAGAGGAAGATGCAAGTTTTCTTCTAATACAGCTTCATACCTCAAACCTGAATAGAAATACTACTAAACCTTAAACTCTAGATTGAGTTAAATACCTGAAAATATTATTTTAATAGCTTAGATTGTTGCTACAGATATGAAATGTGATTATCTGACACAGATTTAGAGTTTATGATCACATAAGAAGTTTTTTTCATTTTTTTGTTTCTCCACCGGCAGACCCCTGATGCTCAATGACTCTATCTCCGCCCACTCTATGCCGAAGTACAGCCGACCCCTGACGCTGGAGCACATTCAGGTAATTTCATCTAATTTTGTACCGGTGATGGAAAGTATTGAAAAATATCTTAATTATAGGTTTTGAAATGGCAATATTTTAAAATTCAATTGTATTTTGGCTGAGAGCGGAGATGGTGGATAAACCAGGAGTATTGCGGCTCAGCTTTGCTTGGATTGATTGGTGGAAATACCGTGAAGTAGGGCTGCATTAGTAAATCTTGCAGTGGGGATAAAATTGGCGAATGCTGATATGATTACATCAGGTGTGATTTTGTCTTCTTTTCTCTCTTATTAATGTTTGCTTTAACAGTGTTGAGCAGCGCCACATGGAGGGTGATTGATGGTGCTAAGGCCCGCCTCCTGTCTCTGATTGGTTGTTTTTAGTTAGCACTGGGAGAAGGCAGACGGGCTCGATCTTTTCACAGATTATCTGTCTCATAATATATTGTCATGACATAGTGACAGTTTCATCAAATATGTAAAAAATATTTCTTATAAAAACTACATACTGAGCTGTATATGTAGTTCTTGTGACAACCATTTTGTTCTTTTATCTTTCTCACATCTTGGTCAAGAGTGTCCACATATTTTCTTTTTGTTAGCATCAAAGCCATGAGTTGTTCTGCCCTGAGCTTACTAAGATGGCGCAGATCACTTTTGATTCAGACTTGTGGGAACTACGTATTAGTAAAAATACATTTTTCTGCAGCAGCTTTGATGTTCAGGTGTCTCTATGTAACATGTTGGCACTTAAAGGCCATGAGAAATGAAGCATTGACCATCATTGAATGTGCTGATGTGTCTGCTTGTCCTTTCAGAACGCAGCCGCCAATCTCCTCTCACCGGATTCACCGCTGAATTCTGGACCGATCATCTCGGACATCACAGAGGAAGCGCCGTCCTCCCCGGAGGAAGCGCTGTCCTCCCCAGAGGACACAGCCACTGACTGGACCAGCCTGGAGTGAGGAAGAATGGGACTAATTTGCTTTATTCCACCTTGTTCATGCAGATGTATGTAAGACTTCCTTCTATGTCTGCAGAGAGAACCGCTTGACTTTTATCAAAGAGGAGCCAAGCAGTCCCGAGGTGGAGGAGTGTCCTGTTCTGGAGGTGGAGCAGGATTCACTCCCAGCAAACGTTGACACGCCTCTTTCCCCCACCACCTTCATCAACTCTATCCTTCAGGAGGAAACACAGCTGCCGCAGGTCACCTCCTCCTCCTCCTCCTCCTCCTCCTCCTCCACCACCACCACTGCTACCACCACCATCACCCCAGCAGGTAGACATGGTGACATACATGGTGAAAAGCATTTACACCCCTTTAACTGTTTCATTAATGTATTTTGCTGAAATTTTAAACGATTAATCGGATTAATTGTGATTAATCAGTTAGTGAAATAATGGTCAACTAAATTAGTAATCAAATAATCATTAACTGGATTATACAGACAATTTGCTGAAAAAACAACATACTAAGAGAAGATATTAAGCCAAAACTGGACAAAATACAGTATATGTATAGTTGCTTTTAAGATAAGAAAAAACATTTTTCTTTAAAAATGTTCTATCCAGAATGGCTCATGTGGAATAGTTTTAGCTTCACGTGGTGGTTCATATATACCAGCTTTAAATGATTATTTTACTAAAGAAGGAATATAAACAGTGGACATGTTATGGGGAAAATAGGATGTTTGGTCACCCTACGTTATGGTAATAGCACGTAGCATTCGTCAACAACTCACTGGTGCAAGTGAGGGCGTTGCACCATACAATTAATCATTGAATCATAATAAAGCACAATTTAACAAATCCTCAAGGAATTTTAATAATCGAGGTCTAGAATCATTCGATGAATTTTTTACGGCCCTAACCATATTTTAAAGAAATGTCTCTTTCTCAAGAGCTTCCTACCGGTAACATTTCAGGTTTGTAATGTTTAAATGTTTGAAAACAATGTATGATTTTATATCCTCATTTAAAAAAATTTTTTTTTACCATTATTCTTTATTTTTATCACGTTAAATTCCAATGAAATAAATTTAAATTTGTGGTTCCAACAGGTTAATATATGAAAAGGTTGAAGGGTAATAATATTAGGGGTGCACTGATTTATCGACCAGTCCAGTCGACTTATTAATACCAATATCTTTAATTTTAGGAGATTGGTGGTCGGCTGATAATTACATGTGAAGCCGATCTTATCCACCAATCTTATGTACTTCATCAAAGGTCTAAAAGTCAAACACTCTCCTCTTCCGCTCTTCCATGACACAGGTTTGACTGACAGACCGACCCACCAGGTCATATCTGCATGCTTGCAATAAACTGTTACCAACTCAGCGACTTTCATGCTATGTTTAGCGACATTTCAAACAAAACAATTGTCTGAAATATTGCTAAATATTGGTAACGGAATTGGCAGGTCAGACTTTTTAAAGATCTGTGATTGGCGATCGGCACAAAACTGCAGTCGATGCACCCCTATCTCTAGTGGTTCTGTATTGAATTTTCTAAACAAAGTTTGACCAGACCTCTTTCTTTACTTTTCTCCCAGTTTACCATCTTTCTCTCTGTTTTTCAGCTCCGCCTGTGGTTGTGATGAGCCCCGCCTCTGCCGGGTCCGTTCAGTCGGCTCCTACCGTCAAATTTCCGGCCGCTGTTTCCAGCTCGAACTCCGCCTCGGTCCCAAGCCCCGCCAATCCTAAACAGAAATGTCAGACCATCGCCCGACTCGACAGGTTACTGTGAAATCCAGTGGCAACAGCAGGAAGTGTTGCTGGCCACTAACCTCTGTCAGCTACTGCTGCCTGCTGATGACCTTAGAGCTGCCTCAACCCTTTCTCATAATAAACCCACCAGTAGCCATAACACTGGAACATTATCTCCTTAAACAGCTGCCAACGTTAGCTATTTTCTGCCTACCAGCAAATGCAGTCAGATTGTTTTGGTATACATCACTGCATTAGGGGAGCAGCTGCAGTAAATGCACGGCCTCCTTAGTGTTTCTTGTTTGTGATTGTCTATTTACATTAGAATCCCAACATATCAGCTCTTCTTACATTTATTATCAGATAATTGTCAAGTGTTTCATTAAAAATCCTTGTGCTTCTCTTAGGTTCCTCCCCCCACCGCCTGCAGGTGGACACACACCTGATGTTTGGCGCGTCCTATCGAAACATCCTGAGAAGTGAATCTTTAAATGATTATCCTAGACTGTATGTAAAAGATGGAGCCTAGCCTTCCCCCCTGCACAGTTACATAAAATTAACTTGACCAATCCATTCACTTTGCAGTGATTCTGAGGGCGCCTGCTTATCGTAAACAAAATGCTATCTGCCAACTTCTTGTTCAGAAAATCTTAGCCTACAATTATGTGACATCACTTTTGGCTACAGCTTTCTTTTATATAAAGTCTATGATGATTACTGAAGTTTTCGAACATGAGTATCTACATGCCTGGTGTTGTTCTGCATTTTCCTTTTTGTCTTCATGGGAAAAGAAAGAGCAGTGTATGTTTTTAGTGGGGAGTACGACAGTTGTGAGTGCCATTTTAAAATGCAACATCAATATCCAAGAAAATATGTTAACTGTTTTTAACTTTGATTAATATTTAAATGAGAAAACAATTACTGTTTTCTTAGAAATCCAGATTTTTTTTGCAGTTTAGTTGTGTTCCACTCTTTTTTTTTTCATAGATGATGGTGATGCACCTGGATCGTGTTTGTAAGACCTTTTAAAGGGACCTATTATGCATAATTCACTATTTGCATCTTTTTATACTCCCACTTAAGTCTCTATGGCTTTTAAAAACAGCCAAGTCACTTTAAAAAAAATCACCCAGCTGATTTTTGTCGTCAAGTTAACGGTTTGTGGTGTCTGGAAAATGAGCCGTTTCAAAACCTTCCCTAATAATCAGCATACAACGCCCCTCAGCCAGTGACCCCAGACCCCGCCTGTTACCTAGCAACCCCTGAGGAACTCCACTCGTCACCTAGCAGCCCAAGTTGAGCTCCAGCACATTTTGGTCAGCTGGTTTTACTGCTGTATGCACTGTACAATGGCTGCTGGAAAAGACAAGTGTTGTTGACTTATCGTCCTGAAGCCACTTTCTGTGTTCTTGTTGGTTGCTTTTCAAAGATGTGCTGTTGTATAGTTGCGCATCTGTTTGCAGCCATTTTAAGAGTGTAAATGTTGATTTGGGGGCGTGGCCAGGAGCAGCTTATTTGGAATTAAAGGTACAAGAGGCTCACTCAGAAACTTCAAAATAGGCAGAACTGAGCAGGCTGAAATCTCCTCATCCAAAAATGATTTTCTGAAAGTAAAAAACAAAAGTAAAGAACATGATTCTTTATTGGTCACAGACCTATCCTCACCTGTTGAAGGAAACATAATAGGTCACCTTTAAAAAGTCTCCTTTTCACCAGACACATCTGAGGTGAGGGATCACAAACTTGAAACTGATAAGTTGCTGAAAAGAAGTTCGGTGGTATTGAGAAAGGCAATGTTTTCTCCATGTGGGCAAAAGAAAAATGCAGAATAAGATCAGACCTGATGGGTTATCTCACGCCGGTGTCTCTCTCCCTCTGGTTGTGTCCCAGGTTCGAACTCTCCGATCACGTCGACAGTATTGACAACAGTTTAGAAAACCTGCAGGGTATTTTGAACTCTCAAACCTTCACCTTTGACCCGTCTCCCCTCATGGAGGTGAGTTTGGTCGTAATTCATTTATTTTATTCTGTGAGCCTTAAATTGTTAGTACATGCATGTATTAATTGAAACGTTTTGTTTGTGTTTTAGTTCTTCAGCTCATCCATTCCCTCTGCAGACTTTGACATCGAAAGTTTGGATAATGTAAGCTGAAATCCAGAATGTCACTTTCTCAATACGTGTTTTATTAATGGCAGCTCGTCTTTATGACGCCAATCTGTCAGAAAAATATACATTTATTTTTTGAAAGAGACTCCTGACATGAAAAGTCAAGGAATCTTCTGAACCAACTGATCATTAATCTGGATGAAAGTCCAGCAGGGTTTCTCTGATGCTTCCCTAGTTAAATTCACACAGCAGGCAAATGCGACTGGAATCGGCGAATATGCGACTAGGACATGTCAAGACAACAGTTATAAATATTCATGAAGACTTCATTATGTTCCTGACAGCGTCATGTTAGTCTGATGTACACCCCTTCAAAGAAAATGTTACCAAATATTCTATATATTGAATATTCTATCATATGTGTAATCAATTGATATTGATCATGTATCCATTGTGACATATTGTTATCCAGCTTTAATTAGTAGTATGAACGACCTCTCAAACCCCCCCAAAATGGATTTCATCAAAAAAAATCTGAATTGATCATCAGCATCTGCTGCTTTGTGTTTGATTGATGAAACCGTTTCTTTCAGCTGCTGTCTGACGAAGCCCCTAAAGAAAGTGAAGACAGAACAGGTGACCACCGTTTCTGTTCGCTCGCACCACGCCCCTCGCCCTGCTGTTGTCATGGTGACCGTGTCTTCTCTGATTTTTTGCAGGGAAGCAGCTGGTGCAGTACACCGCCACGCCTCTCCACCTGACTGAGCCGGTGGTCCTGGGGGAAGGCGACGCCGACCTCCCGTCCCTCCTGGAGTACGAAACGGAGCCGCTGTTCAACTCGGATGCGGCTGGCGACGACCCGCCCGACATCCTGCTGAGCCCCTCCCAACTGGACTCTAACCTCTAATATCCTGAAGAATGTAATGACTCCTCAGTAACAACATGACACTGGGCAGCAGCTCAGCAGCAGCAATAGACGACGACAACGAAGAAATCGATGGGTTGTAGATCAATCATTAGGTCAAATGTCATGTTTTTATCAGGCAGATGTTATTAATCGATATTAATCCATTTCTATACTTTAGGATTTTTATTTTAGGTTTTATTTTTGTGTTTGCCACCTAAATCAAAACCTTTCTTTGTTGCTTGTTGTAAAAAAAAAAAAAAAAAAGGAATGAAAAGTTAAAAAAAAACAACAAAAACAAACCGGGGTCACATGCGCCTGCTGGTGTATTCAGGGACAGATCTGGAGGCGGTCGCACGGCGCGTGATGTCGGGGTCATGTGACCCTGGTGATTACCGCATTGCATGTTTAAGTCACATTTGATGGCTGTATTTGTTTTCACGTTTATAATTTAAACATAAAGAAGAGGATCGGAATATTTTTGGAAGATTTTATTGCAGAGTGTTTATCCTCGTCCTGTTGTTTCATCAGACAGGATCGCTTCATCCAGACCTTTCCTGAGGTCTACTGCGTATTTTTTAACGCTGGACCCCTCATTAGGCATGGGCCGCTACGACAAGTCTGACGGTGTGTGTGAAAAATGCTACAGTATCACTGTATGTACACAAACATGTATGACACGATCAGTCTGCAAATATCTCTACTGCTACTAAAATTGCTGTTATGTTATCAGCAAAACTTATTGATTATTTTAGGTTTTTATACTTAGATTTAAGCAGAGATGTAGAATAAAAGACTTGGTTGTTTTAGTGATTTTTGAAACGCTTGTTGTGCTGAATATTGTAGCTTTTGTCAGTGTTTTTGCGAGTGGAAAGTGGAAAGGATGCAAGGGTTTTAATAGATGACCAGGTGAGCGCAGCAATAAGTCAGAACATTCTGGCATTTTTGGTATTTTCTGAGCTTTTAGGAAGGAACAAGATGGTGGAAAATATCAACGGTTTTTTGGAACCGCAGCTTTTTAAAACCTTGGTAGACTCTGAAACCGGTAGCCGGCCCATGCCTACTCCTGATAGTGCTGGAGTTTTGACAGAAACTTAAAGTATCTCCAAAACAAAAATAAGATGAAAAACTTATTTTTGCAACTAACAAGAGGTTTGTTATGCTGGAGAGTTTTGACTTGCTCACAGAAAACAAGCTAGGTTAAATCACTGTTTACTTTTCTTAGAAGGTTTCTCCGTCTGGTCTAAAACGCATTAGTTTGTCAGCAGCTCCATCAGTTTTCTACATTTTGGACCCATTTTTCCCAAAGTGAGTTTAGAGTGGGGGCATTTCTGTATAATGGTACTTTTGTTGGGTCCAGTGTTGCCAGAACCAGATCAGATTTATGGCAAAAACTTACTTCAGGACATCAGGTGTCGCGTTTCAGTTTTAATGAAACATATCCGAGATTGTTTGTACTCAGTCTCAAGCATGGATTCACCTTTTATACTCACGTTTCTTTTATTTGAATAAACTTCCAACTTCAGCTGCGGAAGGATTATTAGAGCTTAAAGTGAAGTTACTTTATTTAAAATGTATGAGGAAAGTTTGGCTGGGATTGTGCAGGTTTAATATATTACAATAGCAAAGATGTGTGTTTGAAACGAGGGCTGCACATTAAGAAAACATGAGATTGCAACTTTATTGAAGAATATACGCCACATTTTCCTCACTCTTAACTTCTCCATCAACACTCCACCGTCTTTCTAGAGGTTTAGCCTCAAAAACCTTATCAGGTGTGGAAATGCTACAACTGAACAAATACAAATCTTAATAACTTAATTATTGAAAAGTTGGTTCACTTCAAAAGGATAAACTTATGAGTATTCTTTACACACACAGATATATTTCCAGCGGCTAACATCTAATGGAAAACAAAAATTCAGGTTCTCAGAATATTAAGTTACAATTTTAAAAAAAGGACATTTGATCCTGAAGTTCAGGCAAACTGAAACAACATCAGCAGTCAGTAGCTGGTTGAGACTCATTTTGCATGAATTACTGCATCAATGCGGCATAGAATGGAGGCGCTGATGTTTTAAACTTGGTTTTCAGCTTATCTGCATTGTTGAGTCTGGCATTTCATCTCCAACTTGACAGAACCCGATAGATTCTCTGTGAGGATGAGGTCAGTTTGCAGGCGTATTAATGACTAAATCCCAATGAAATCATCATCTTGAAGGTTAGCAGCAGATAAAATCATTGAGTTCTCTGAAATTAATCTCAAGCAGACTCTTGATTAGACTTTGCTTCGCTTCCTTATTACACCTGTATTAGATTATGTTGCTCGTGCACCTTCTACCATACTTTTTCCTTCCACCCAACTTTCCATTTTTAGGCTTGATCAACATAGTATGTTTGGATTAAAACTGCTTCTGTTGCTCTTCTATAACATTCACATTTTCAGAGAACCTGAATTTTGGGATTTCATTCGCTGTAAACCACAATAATCTAAATAAAAACGCTTTAAGCAAAACACTTGCTCCTTATCAAATGCATATGAAACAAAAATATAGATCATAAATGATTGACTTGATTTATACATTTTAGATTTAATCTGATCTACAATAAATTCTCAGTTTAAATGTATCAAGCACAAGTCTCTGACAGTGAGGTGGCTCCTGATGTCCTGATGCGTCGGTCCTCAGATGCGCTACAGGTTTGTCAGACGCTGTAGACGGGAAGCTCTGCCATGTAAAATCCGCCGCGAATAATATATTGACTTTATTTGATTTTTGCATTTAATTCCGACAAACAAGCCATCCATCTTTAATTTTTTTGACGCCTCTCTACATGTTGGGAAGAGGAGGGTCGAATGTTGAAGTATTCTGGTTGCAAAACTTTTGTTCAATAAATTGTTTTGAACACAGCCGCACAGCGAGTGATTATTTCACTTCCATGTACAGTGGTCGGACAAAAGGCAACAGTTTGATGTTCAAAATAGACAAAGCTTTTATTGTTGAAGTTCAAAACCACAATTTACAACCACATCCTGTTTGACGCCATTAATACGCAATCAGACGATCGAGATTCACCTGAATTATTCTTATTAATTTAATTCCCCTTTAAGTGGCTCTTCACCACCGGCTGGTGGCGACTCAAGTTTTCAAACGCCATTAAAAAAGATGCGAGGCAAGTAATGAGTCGTCATGTTGCATTCCAGCTTGGCAAATGACCATTTTTCTTTATTTTCACACACTTGTCTCGTCAGTAATTATTGACGCGACTTAATCCTCCGTCCTCACGTCTAGCCGGATCGTGCCCCAGTGGTAGATAAAGGAGCAGACCCAAAGATGGTCTAAAACAAAAGAAAACCTTTTGAAACGTCCACAAACATTCGTTTTTTTAAATATTTAAACAACAAAAGGGAACATTTCTCATTTGTTGGGGGCGGGGTCTACAACTAGTGGGTGGAGTCAGAATTCCTGGGCCATGCTGATTGGTCGGTACACGGAATTTGAAAACGGATAAACCGCACGCGGGGCTTGATGTGGAAGTCAGCAGGTATCCTCCAATTCCACATTTTCAGCACCTGAGACACATATACAGTTTCAGTCAAACAAAATCTTGTAAAGTCTGATGCATAAAAACACAAACATTTATAATCACTTAGCTTTGGTGAGCCTGAAGCTAACTGTTAACTGACATGTTGTTGATCGAATAAATGACCACAAACATAAAACAAAAACTGCCCAATAAAACTGTTAAGAATTGAAGAGGAAAAGAAATTCTCAATGTTTTCTATTCTGCTTTTTCAAGTAGTTTTAAAGAGGTTCACAAGAAAACATTAAAATTTTTCTTAAAAGGTAAAATGTAGGAGTGAATTTTGATGACCTGTTGAGAGATTTTTGTTCATATGTTAAATACAAATGACATCATTTCAATTTACCTGGTATGATAACACTTTAAAGAATAATCAGTAATGTGTCTTTTTAAAATCACATATCAAAAAACTCCTTCCAGTTTCAATTTTCTTGGGATTTTGCATAACAGAGCAACACGAAATACACAACAGTTAAGTAGACTATTCTTTACAAAAATAAAAAATACTCTCATTCCACTAAATAAAATCCAATAAATCTAAGCTAATAACTAATTAGAGTGGGCTGGTGAACAAGTTAATATCTACACAAATATAAATTATGTTCTACAGCTTAAAGCGTTTGTGAGGACAGAAATGTAATATATGCAAAAAATAAACTGTATATTAGGATTCTTTGATTCTCTGTGTTCCCTATTATATAAATAAGTACAATCCAGTTTGATTATGTGTAAAGAGGCTCAAGGGGTGTGAATACTTTGTGAATGTGAAAGAGCAGAGTTCAAAGGTGACCAGATTAAGTGACACAGGCGTTACTAACCTTCAGGACCCTGACCAGATGGGTTGTACTGTTCAGTGACTGAACCTGCAGAGGACAAGCCCAACCAAGAAAAGAGAACAAACAAGCTTTCAGCAACTGATCTAAGACACTAACAGACACAACTAACATCTCAGCTATTCAGCCTGTAAACAAAGAATTCAAGATCTCAGAACATTTACTTGTGAACTGTGGATTTTGATCTATCTACCCCTAATCCTGAGCTGGAACTGGAAATGGTCAAAATGGCTACCCAACAACCGACACATTTCTTACTAACGGCATAAATGTCCCAATGTATGAATAACACAGAGAGGCCATTATTCATCCCACATTTATCTAAACTTAAACTACCAATCAACTATTAAATTTTATATTTGCCCACCAGATGGCGCTATGCACCAACTTTAACACTTTTCACTCTTTTCTGCAAGGGAGTAATGCTGCTGAAATAAGTATTTATCACTGTTGATGTTGGGTAATGATGTGTATAAAAAACATGTTTAGGTTAGTTGAAAAACAAAAGATTATGCAAACATACTGACGTTTAAATGGGTTGAATCCCAAATTAATACTTCATATGCATATTTCAGGTTTAATTAGTTCAAATATAAAATGTTTCAATAAAAATAGAAGAAGTAAAAGTAGCTTGTTTTCAACCCTTTTTTTACTGAAAGGTTTTAAATTCAACATTGTAGAAAAAAATTAAGATGCATCAAAATGAATGTCACTGCCAATCAAAGACCAATATTTAGGTCTTGCAACATTAATTACAAATGAATGTTCAAAATGTTTCATTTACATTATTTGTTTTTTGATAAGAAAACTATGGAATTTAGTACACAAATTGCCCTTTAAATGGTTAAAATGGAAAAAATGGAAAACATAACGGGTATATCTCTATGGTAAAATAAATGCCTGTTAGGATTTTAAATGGTATCTTAAAGATCGCAAGGTTACTCGGATTGGTCAAAACCTTATGAAACCCCCACCCCCAAAAAATCCAAACAGAGATCTAAAATCGACCAAGAAGTTCCTATTGATGCATTTTTAATATTAAACTTACCAGCCATTTGTGAGTGATCTGTCCCTGCTAGATGACCTGAAAACAAACAAACAAAAACAACACATTGATCTTGAAATATAAATATATTTATTTTTCCACGCAGAGAAAGAAATCCACATAAATATGCTGAAGAAAGGCACAAAACAATAACATACTACCAAAGCTCCTTCCTTCAAAAAAAATAAACACAACTTACTGGAGTCAAATGGAGTCCCTGTTGGATGTGCTGTAACTAAAACAATGGCAGTTTACTGTCATGACTGACCTTTGACCTGGATTCTGATACTATGGCAACAATTCTTGAATGCTGAGATCCTTACCTGTGTCTGTACCTGTGGAGTCTGCTGGCACAGTAACCTGATCTGTGTTGGAATAAACACCTGAAACTGGAAAAGGGAAGAGATGCAGTAACAGACAGGTGTGTGAAGAGACAGGTGTGTGAAGAGACAGCTGTGTGAACAGACAGGTGTGTGAAGAGACAGGTGTGTGAAGAGACAGCTGTGTGAACAGACAGGTGTGTGAACGGACAGGTGTACCTGGGCTCAGCGTGTTGGTGACGGCAGCTGCAGGTTCTATGCTCAAAGTGATGGGAGACAACTCTGCAACAAAATTATTCAACATAAAATGAAAAGTCAATCAATCGCTGTGTCTTATTATGTTGTCGCACCAATCTGTACCTGTGACATCACGGCCGAGACCTGAATCTGGATCAGAACATAAAAATATTCAGTTTTATCAATGAGGTTTAGGAATTATCTGCTTGACTCATATCTTGGTGAAACTTACTTAAGAAGTCAACATGAAGACGGGTGACAGACTCTGTTCCACCTGCAGGCAAAAGTTTTGTTTCATTATTATAATAGAAAATGTTTGACTTTTTAAACTCAAATTTTCATGTTTTTTTTATGGAAAATTTCTGCGACGAATCTCAAAATTTCAGATTTTTCTAGCAAATTTTAAACTTTTCAAACACAGAAATTTCCAATTTTTTTCTATAGAAATTCTGAGATTAATCTAAAAATTTCTCTCTTTTTTTGTTTTTTTTAAAGAAAATTTTAAACTTTTGAAACTCAGAAATTTCCATTGTTTTAGAAAGTTTTTGACATCAATCTCAAAATTTCCTTGTTTTTTTCTAGAAATTTACTGAAATTTACTCTTTTTACTCTACTTTTTTTCTATCTCCAATGGCCTAATACAGCGTCAAACATGTTTCCGTTCCAACAGACGTGAGATCTCAGTAAGATAAACCTGGTTAAAAAATTAAATGAATGAAGGAAGTCATTCTAAAAATAAAGGATGGTCACAAACAAAACTGGTTTAATTATAGATCATTAATCATTTTTAAGGCTTTTTTAAAATTACTTAAACAGTAATCCTTGGAGGATAACTTATAAATCATACACAAAATACAACTATTAAAAAACAATATGTAGCTACAGATGTAGCTACATATTTGTATCAAATAAAAATATGATGAATAAAGCTGACAATCGTCCTGCTGAGTTTTTATCAATTTGTAAAATGAAGTGTTGATGCTATCAGAAGAGATTCAGGCTGAATTTATTTACTAATGTTGACCAGAGATCCAACCTCTTTAGTTTGCTTTAACCAACAGCGTTCAGATATGAATGAACCAGCAGTTTTACCTGTGAGATCAGTTTGCATTTGCAGGCTCTGAGTGTTAACATCATGGAGAGAAACCATTCTTTCTGTCACTCCTGCAAAAGAGACACAAAACTAACAGGAATTAAATGAAAATCTTCTAAATAAATCATACAGATAATTGCATATTTGCATTGATCTGGTCTTCTGTAAAAGCACTGTATGTACATATATTCAGTAAAGCCTTCTAGTTTTATGTAATATTAAAAATATAGTTTATTCTATAATATTTCATATTTCTAAGTTTAAATTGTCTACATTGAGAACAAAGTGGAACCAAATTCAAATTCCTTGTTTGTGTGCAGCCGATTCTGATTACGTTTGGAATATATTATATTATATCATGGTTGGAACATATTTGTATTACCATATCCTAAATTGCAGAAAACTGAGATCTGGACTCCCCAGTATATACAGTTGTAAATTTACCGGAATAAAGTCATAATAAACACATCAGCGTCAGATTATTGTCAGTAGCAGCTGGCCACTGATTTTATATTTAAACTACCGCTGATAATTCCTTATTTCTATAACAAAATATCAAAGTGTAACTTAACAAGATGCTCAATATTTGTAATTTTACTGCAGATGTATGTATCGAAGTTCTCATTAATTTACGACTTTATTTTGGTCATATTTTGACTTTATTCTCACACAAATGTCTTCCCATAATTTTATTACTTTATTATTGAAACCAAAACTTTAAAATTGACATTTTTTCTTACCCTGACCATAAGTTGTGGGTGTAAAAATGAAACATAAGAGAAGGATTTAATAATTTACCTCCGTTCATGTCTGTCAGCACAGTCTGTCTACCGTTTCCTGAAAATAAAAATCATATTTACTATCTGGGTTTCTGTAGTAAGCAGCCAAGCACCAAAAGAAAATAAAAAACAGCACAATTTTACCATTATTGTCAGGGGATTCTTCTCCATCTGAGGAGACAAATAGAAAAGTCAGAGAAGTGAAAGATACAAGTCATTAAAGCAGCACTTGATTACTGCAGCGACCCTACAGATGTAAGCATGTACAGTTTTAGTATTTATTTATTTCAAACTGTTTTTTAAAACCAAAGAAAGCTAATAACCAGTAGGAAAACAGAAAACATGTGCATACATTAACTAACAAAATAATTAGCTTGCCACTGCTTTTCTGGAAGAAGTTAACACTTTATTAATCCTACCCTTTACCTCAATTTAATGAAATTTATCAGTTCACAAATCAGTAATTATCATAAATTTGTAATTAAAAACATGTGACATGGATATATTGGTTCAATTTAATTTGCTAAAGAACCGACAAATAAGTTATGATCCATAAAATTATTACAAACTAAATAACAGAACAAGTTATACATAACAACAGAACAGAATGACTTACCAATTAATTACATAATATAAAATAACATCAAATAATGATGGTAACAGAAACAGAAGTAAATCTCTTACTTGTCTGCTGCTGGTGATCTCCGTTGCCATTGTCTATTAAAGATGTTGAGGAAACTGAACATATTGAGCAAAAACAGGCTCTTATTTTTCTTTAAGAAACATCTGCGGGTTCTTCCGGGGTTTCCACCCCAAACATCTTTTCCTCCACTTACCTGCAGAATGAGAGAAACCCGGGAAAGGCCTGGCCAGTGATTGGTCAGATCCGGATGTCAGCGAAGTGCCGCCTGCGCCTGATTGGTCAACCCTTCCCACAGCGTGATATGAAGAATCTTTACCACCAGGAAACATGAAGAACGTAAAAAGATATTTGTTTTACTCTAACATAAGGCTGGACAATGAATGAGTATCAATATATTTTAAAATAGACACGTAATCAATATCCGTACATCGTACATGAGATACAATATTCAATAGAAGATTCACTGAACTCCGATCAATAACTGCACAGGAATATTTGGTCCATTAAGAGATGGACCAAATAAAAAAATTAAGTGGAAATTTTGGTATTTTAAGGACAAAAATGACAATAATTAATATAAGTAGCAAAAAATAATAATCAGGCAAGATATATTTTTTTTCCAAATCAGTTTCTTCCAATAAAAAACTTTAACAAAACCTGCAGGCATGTCTGTGTCTGGTGAATTTTTGGTTAAAACATGTTTGTTTTTCAGTCAACGGGTAGAAAAGCCAGAAATTTTACTCAAGTGGGAGTAGAAATAATTCATATTAAATTACTTTAGTGCAGGTAAAAAGTACAGAGTAGTAAAGATAGTCCTGGAAGTACATTTTAAAAAATTTAAGTAAAAGTAACTGAGTAAATGTAACTAGTCAGTGCCCAAATCTGAGTAGGCGGTGTCAATTAAAAAGTAAAAACTCACTCATTGGTTACCTAGCAACAACCTGTTGAGTAACTGGCGCAGCAGCAGTTTCAGGTTTTGCCACTTTGCCTCAAAACTTAAAAATAAAAAAACAATGGCATGAAGTGAAAACCGTGGAAAGGAGGAAAGATCACGCCACAGGTTTGGCAATATTTAAAACAAAAAAACTAATCAATAATTATCAATATTGACAACTATCAACATCGACTGATATGAAGCGCTTATATTGTGAGAAGTTTTTCAGCCATATTATCCAGCCCAACTCTAAAATAAAATCTAAGCTGAACTGTAGGAGAAATTACTACCTGCAGGCGAGCCTGGGATGTTCTGTCCACCAGGTGGCGCTGCTGTCTCTCCAGGGCCTGAGAACTCATGGTGAGGCGGTGCGGTCAAGTGAGCTGCCAGAAGAAAACACAAGTTTCAGAGTTTCAGAGTTCTAGTATCTTCTTCTTCAGTGGTAAATCTGAGAGATCAGACCTGGAATATTTAAGTGAGCATCTGAACTGAAAGGATCCACCAAACCACCACCTGAAAACACAATAATCAACAACATACTGAAGTTAACATAACAGGAATTGCAGTAAAGTATTTGTGTAGAAACATGTTCAGCCTTTTTAAAGTTCTTCACAAATAATTTTCAAGTTCATATCAAATCATTAGTCTCAAGCCTCTAAAAGAAATGATATAAACATTTTTAAATTAAAATCACAACATAACGGCTTTACAAAATATGATTTAGGTAAATAATGATAAAAAGAAAAAGATTTAGGCCATTAAGTCTCAAAGTACAAACGTCACGTGACCTGAACAGCCATTTGGTTTTTCTCAAATATTGAAAACAAAGCCGTCCCTTTATAAAACTCTAATTCTGCATTGCTGTAAACTAGGCATAAATCACCATCTGAACATTTAATAAACATTTATCACTAGCTCTCTTTGAATCTTTTAACATTTATTTCACCATCCGCTATATTAAGCTGTTTTATGTTATTTTTGAAAATTGATCAACTGTAGTATTTTCCCTGTTAGAAATACAAAGGTGTGTTTGAAAAACAAATCCTGTTAACTTTGAATTTCCAAATGAATCTGTGTTTTTTGTCTTTATAATGAGTTTTTAATATTTTAATCTTCAGGCAAATTGAACTAATGGATCAGACAAACGTACCCATGAGGTTGAGCAGGAAGTCATGACTGGACGGATTGACGATTCCTGATGAAACACAACATTTGAATGTTTTATGCAAATATGAAAATGATGTTAAAGCAAAAAAAGTGAACTAATTGGTTTCAGAGAGTGGATGTTCTCAGAACTGGACAGTAATCATGGATTGTATCTCCTTTTTTCAACGTTTTAATAGTACATAGAAGTTTTCTCATCTGGTTTCTGTTGCTGAGTGGAGGAACTCTTTGCTTTACTTCATTTTGTTTTGATAATTTTTGGGGGGTTTTTAGTCCTAAAGTAGGTGAATAATAATTTTTTTTCCAGTTCTGAACTTTGTTGGTTCAAATCTTCAGACATTCAAACAACAAGTCATGTTATGTTCAAGTCGCCTGGATTAATAAATTCGATTATCTGAATACATATGGGAGACATTTTGTTTTTCAACAGAGAACATAAAATCTCTCTGTCATAAAATAAACTATATGTCTAGACCTGGATATTTCCAAAGGGGAATAAAATGACAGTAGAAGCTGTTAAGGCTTTTGTTTTGGCTTGAGGTCTAATAGTTTTCACTGCTTTGAAAAATTGATTTTGAGAAATTCAGTCTTCCTTGAATTAGTCAAATTTCGCTGATCTTAAGTTTTTTTTTTCCACCTTCTGCTCACCAGTGTGACTGTCGACCCCGGCTCCACCTCCTCCACCGTTCAGCAGCTTCTGTCCATTACCTGTAAATAACAACAACTAACTCAACTGATTTTGAAGCTGAAGTTTGTAACTTTTTTTAAAAAATTCTGTTTTTTACATATTTGGTAAAATTGTCACTTTGTCGTGACAGAATGAGACAGATGGTCTGTGAAAACACTGAGCTCCTCCATCTTCACCCTACATCTGTCTGAAGAAATGCAACACTCTCCGTCAACCAATCAGAGCCAGGAGAAGGGGCTTAGCGCTGCCAATCAACTTCATGCATATGCTGCTCAATGTGTTAATGGAGGAGAGACGAGTTATCATTCGTCATTCGATAAAAACTGAGTCAGACTGTGCTAATTGTAGTGCAGCAGAGAGCAAGTGGAGAGTGGGAACAGAGCATACACTAGAGTGATTGACAGCCCTAAGACCCTCCTCCTGGTTTTGATTGGCTGTTTCAGACCAAGCTGTGTTTTTCGGCTGTTATTACTGGGAGCACTGGGAGAAAGCCAAAGAGTTTGATTGTCATAGATTATGTTTCATATTATACTGTAGCAACAAAGTTTTAACAAATATGTAAAAAAAAACAACATTTTAAAAAAAATTAAATAAAAGTTACACACTGTAGTTTAAGGGTTTAAATTAGCCTTAAAAGATTCCCAGCATTTTTAGTAGTTCCAGTGATTTACATTATTTTCCCATATGAAACCAATGATATGTATATGTAATCAACTATACTATATGATGCAACATATTTTAAGTAATTTTAAGTAAATTCACCATTATTCTCTGAGTCTATCCCACCAGGACCTGAAACAGAAACAAAGCTTTTACAGCAGGGAAACTCACATGTTGAAAAGTCAGTTTTATTCCTGCTCTGCTGCTAAATGTAATAATCTATTGGGCTAATAGGAGTTAGTGGGTAAAAAATTAATTAAAGTTCATTTTAGATGTTTTTCTTTTTATCATGTTGAAATTTAAAGTTGTAGACTCCTGCTTGGCTAACTCCTTAAATTATTCTACCAATGGCAGATTTCCACATACATCGAATTGCTCTGGACTAAAAGTGAGCCGACTGACATTAATGATTGGATATTTTACCGTTCATGTCTGTTTTAGATGGACTTGGTAGGCGCTCGGATCCTAAAAGAACAAAAATTACTTTCATTGAACAGTTGCACTTGATTCACACCAGCACATTTATTCATATGATCCTGCTTTAACTCAGATATACTCTCTTGATTACCTGCTGGGTGAGTTTGACCTGCAGAAACACCAGAGATTTCAGCTGCTACAGAACCTGGAGATCCTCCTGAGTCTAAAATAGCTGCAGAACCTACAGAACCAGGAGATCCTCCCAAATCTACAGAGCCTGCAGAACCTGGAGAGCCTGCAGAATCTACAGAACCTGCAAAACCCATGGAGCCTACAGACCCTGGAGAACCTGCAGATCCTGCTGAGTCCACAAAACCTGCAGATCCTGCAGATCCTACAGAGGCTGCAGAACCCGTGGAGCCTTCAGAACCTGGGCGATCAGAAGCGGAACAATAACAGGTTTTCTGGTCAAAATGTTGAGTAAAATAATACTGAATAAGTTCAGTCAGATTTTAAATGAACAGCAGAATTTGAAATGTTTTATAATTGATTTGCACAGAAAAATTTTATTTAGTGAGCAGCCATCTTTATATTATTTATTATTTTTATGAACTGAAACGGTGAATTTTGTTTACCTGAGGAGCTGCTTGGATGTCCAGCTGCTGTACAAAAAAATACACATAAAAAACATTTCAATTAGAGTTTCATATTATGTAGCCATTGGTGCCTCTGTTGTTGTTGCAGCGCCCCTTTTGGTGGCTGCGGGTATTACAACATTAGCTCCAGCTGTTCAAGGACCGCCAGATTTTAAAACAACACGCTGGCTAATGTTGTGCTCCAGTTGCATTCGGAAATGGGAGATTCTGACTTTTGTGTTTCAAAATGGCCGCTCCTCGCAACAACAGCAGTAAGATGTAGTGGAAGCACATTTATTTTGTGAGACAGAAATGTAAGAATCGATGTCACATCAATGTTACCTGTACCTCCTGAAACTCTAAACTGAACAAATTAAAAGTTTGCTTATGGAAAGTAAAACTTAATAAAGTCCATCTTGCCATACTTTTTCCATCCTATTTTTCAATCAGCCATAAAGATGCAGTGATACACGCCACTAGCAGGTGGTTTGTTTTGGTTTTCTGACTCAAGAAACATGGCTGACAGATGAAGCAGAATGTAGAAATTACCTGCTAAGTCGACAGAGGAGAGATCACCTCCGTGACCTGAAAAACAAGAAAATACACTTTTAGATTAAAACACCAAACATACCTTAACATTCATTAAAATGTACAGTGGAATCTGTCTTAGCAAAAGCACATTGCTACCATTTACAGTCCACTTTTGGCTCCCGACCGATCAGCACCAATGAAAATCAGTGGCGCCTCCTGGATTATCTGTTTGTGAACACAAGCTAGCATGTCTAGTAGCATTACATCTAGATATTTCAGCTTCAGAAGCTGAATTTGACTATTTCAGAAACACCCTACAAAAATAAAATCGGCAAATTGGTAAATTTGTAAATAAATTGGAGTTACATTAAACAGAAAACTATGTGTCCACTATAACAACGAATTTCAACTAAATCCTGATCAAACATTTGGCTTAAGCTATGCAGAGCCGGCCCAAAACTCCATGGGGCCCTAAGCAAAATGTGATTTTGGGGCCCTCTAGTTCTGGTAACAATGTGGACTGGCTGCAATCAGCAGCCCGATCATTAGATCATTCACACACCTGCTATAAACTTATTGCATCTCTGGCAGTACTGTTTACATTATATACATATATAATGTAGGATGCATTTATTGGCCAACTGATTTATCGACCAGTTGATTTCTGGGCGCCGATTTCCTTAATTTTGGGGAATCGTGATTGGCTAATACATGTGAAGCTGATCTTATCCCCTAATCTTATCTTCATCAGCAAAGGTTTAAAAATCAGCCTCCGTCCTCTTCTGCTCTGCAGTGAGAGGTTTGACTGGCAGACCGACCCACCAGCTCAGGTCTGAACGTTTACAGTTAACAATATGTACATAAAATAATGATTTCTTCATACATTATCAAATATATTTTATTGTAAAAACAAACCACTTCATAGTGAAATTGTGTGTTTTTGATATTATAATGACATAGAAATTATTACAAAAAAACAAATTTGCTCCACTGAGGGGGCCCCTTAGTGGCCTTGGGGCCCTAAGCGGCTGCTTAGTTTGCTTGTGCCTTGGGCCGGCCCTGAAGCTATGTATCAAACTTCAGTGATGTTGACTGCCAAGCACACCAAAAACTGATGATCGCCATCAAACATGAACCGAGACCAACAAACTACATGGTATACCAACAACCTGTGTGAAGTTTATCAACTAAAATCCAATTAATAACTCACCAAATATCTCCAAATAACCAGGAAAATATCAACCAAACACAAGTAAACCATTTATGATGATAACTACTAACCCCAATAACAACATGAAAAAATAACTTTACCAAGGCAGCTGTGCGCTGCAATCCAAATTGAGAAAAGAAAAACATGAACTTATTTACCTGCAGAGCTTCCTGCTGCCCCTACATGAGACCCCATCTCTGGAGAATGACCACTGGAAACTGACAAAATGTCCGTCATTACATAAACAGAAACAAGTGACTTTTTGACATACATAAACATACATCTTTTAAAATCACAATAACTTTAAGTACTAGAATATTACATTTGAAAAAAGTGTTTTTTTCTTTAGCAGAAAATTTATGGGCTTCAAGAGAGATGAAATCTATTGTCTAAAAACAATAGCAGTAACTTGAGATTATATTAGAATCAGAATGTATTATTCACATATAATGTGCACAAACTAGATGCCAGTGTTCATAAGAGCAGATGTTAAAATCAATATTTTATGCACAAATAGCTCAAATTCAACATGTTCGAAGACATTGGGTCGTTTAATTTTTCTGTCGTGTCATGCATGCAACTTGAAGAAAAGACTTGCTTGTGTTTTAAAGTTGTTTACAAAGGGTAAACTCACCGCTCATATGTTGAATATTTGAGGAAATAGCTTTGAAAAAACCCAAAACAAGTTCTTTACTTGAGATTATGAGTTCAAAGATTTTTACCTTTCAGTTACAATTTTAGTTTCTTAGCAAAGTCCTGTTAAAAAACAATTTTTAGAAATGAAAAAGACTTGCAGTTTTTTAATTAAAATGAACACACTTTAAAACTAAAGCCTTATTCCCAGTGAAAAACATTTCTTTATAAAGAATAAACTGATCATCAGTATAAAACTACGGGCAGCATAGCTCCACACCCGGAGACGTGATAAATAACTATTTTAGATGTCTTTGAGCTCTGGTTTAAAAATCTAAACTATTTGACTGGTCAAAATTAAACTAGATAATTTTAGACTAAACACATTTTGAAGTTTATAAAAAAATGGCTTGTTGTTGAATACTAATGCTTGTCAAAATCTTCTGATTTTTAAAGGAAATTATAAAGTATGTATTTTTTTTTCTTCTGTTTCTCTTCAATGAAGAGATTGATTTGATTTGGCTTTTCACCACAAATCCCAGTAAAATGTATTAAAAGTTTTTTTTTCCAAAGATGTGAGAAAATGTGAAGAAATTTAAAGTTGTAAAAAGATGAACAAACCTAGATTAAGTAAAACACGGAGGTTTAATCTGTGAAACATGTTTCTGAAGAAAATGTAAGAAAAATATTTTTGTAATTGATCCCATTTTTCTGTAGGCTGCAATCAGTTTGTAAATGTAAAATATTTTTGAAATGATTTAATTTGTATTTACTATTTGGAATATGTAGTTTTCTTTGCATACATTTAACCAGAAATGATCAATGGAGATTTTTTTAACTTTAAGATTTTACCTGTAATTCTGATCTTTGACAGCAGGTGGCGCTAATGGCTCTAACAAAGTCATCCTGCCACAATCGTGGAACTATTTTCCGGATGTGAATCAGGTTAATCCTGGTCAGAATACCAGCCAGTTAATCTGGATTAAATATGAAACCAAACTGGAAACAAGCAGACTGTTCAGGAGGGAAAACCCGATCGGGTCTGACTCACCTGAACCTCCGGCTGCCGCTGCCGACACGGTGGTCTGCTGAGCTCCTGCAGGAGGAGGAGGAGAGGGGATCAGGTGTTCGGCATGAATAAACCTTCTGTCTCCAGCAGGTGAAAGAAAGTCTGGGGTTATTAAAAACACCGAGGATCCGTGGCATTAAAATCTGAAAAGGAATCCTGCAGGACAACACTGAGTTTAAATGCAAACTCAGTAAAATATCCAGAAAAGGCTTTCAGATTTGCTCGCTTTCTAAGGGGGAAAATGGTTATTAGTTTCTTTATTTAAAAAAAAAATGAAATTCCAATAAGAAGAATGTAGGTTTATGGCTTAAATTACACTAAAATCGTCTGGTAATGTGAGGAGTAACCTCAAATTTTTATGAAATAATTAGTTTAAAAATAAATTTCAGAGGTTTGACCTTCAATTTATATTTTTGTTTATGAAGGTTTATATGTAAAGGTCATGATGTTTTATCTGCTCACCATCAATATTATCCTGACTCTTGGAGTCATCATCATCATCTGAAAAGAAGAAAAATCCAACATTTATTTTTCTAATTAAAAAAGGTTTAACATCATTTTTATAGATTCAGACGAGAAACACGCCAGGAACGTCTCTTCTCTCTGTCTGGTCTTTGTAGGATGTTTAATGTTTTAATATTTATTGAGTTATTATTATTTTTTATTCCGTTTGGCTGGAATTCATTTGCATCAAGTTTGTAATTTTATGACTTTTTTAAAATTTCATTTTGTTCTGTTTAATAGCACAATCTGTTCCACTTCAGTCTTCATACCAGCAGAGCCGGTTGTAGGAAAATCTGGGCCCCTGGGCAGGAAGCAAAACTTTATTTTACCCCTGCAGACTGCAAATAACTGTTATGTACACATCAACTTGAAGATTTTAAGGCTTTTTTGCCATAAAAATTTAATTTTTCTGAGATGATCTTCGCCCTTTTGTGGAAATTATTCTTGAAAACAGTGCAGAAATGTTTTAAAACATAAAAAAATGATGTGAAATGTTGCAGTAACTTTGCCCAGTCACTAAAATACACATATTTATGTCCAATAATGTTAGAAAATGGATTCTGATGAGGCTTGTTTGTCAAATTAAAAATACCTTTTGAAAATAACCTTTAAGCTTAGGCTGTTAGTGGGACAAAATATTCTGATCTTAAGTGTCGTGTTTTCATGACCTGCAGGGAGAAAATCGTCATAAATAAAAGAAATAAAGACTTGCAAACATAGGTTTGTGTAATTAATCTATATGAATCTATATGAGGTGTTTCATTAAGTGAATTTAGTTCCTGAAAAAAAGAACTTTTTGATAACAAATGTCTGGATTGGGTTTGTAAATAAAACATGCTGTTGTGTCTGTGTTGTTGGGGTTTAAACTACACGGTTTAGTGAAGTGAGGCTGTAATATTATAATTTTCAAATGGTTGAATATTTGTTATCTGGAGAAAAAGCCAACAAATGAAACACATGAAAACTGTATCTGCAAGAGAAAACATCTCTAAACAAACCAAACAAACCATAAAAATATTGCTATCCTGACAAATCCTGGCTCAGTTTTCAGCACTTTGACAAAAAATATCTTTTTAATACTCGGTTGGTATGATGACATGTATTTGAAAAGCTGCACAGTAAAGTGGTTTTCTTTCTACTGAACATCTCTGTCTGGTATAATGACACAACTTTTATCTGTTATAGGATGAAGGTTGTAGAGTTAAAGAAAAAACATTGTATCCTTACGGTTCTGATGTAGAAAACAAAGATGCAAAGAAACATCTGTTGATGAAGCTATTAACTAAGTTTTGGTGTTTTAAATTATTTAATCTCCCTTTGAAATATCAAACAGACCAAAAATATTTAGTTTCCCCTCTGGAATGAACTGAAAAAACATTTAAACTGCAACAATACCATTTTTCAAGATGGCTTGATCTTCCTTCTCTAAAAAAATATGTCTATATTCTTCTAAATCTAAAAATATTTTGATGGGTTGATTAAAATAAAAGCACAATAAAGCTGTTGTTAGTTTGGGTTATTATTGGTATCGAAGGTAAAGAGTTAACATGTCATAAATGGATGTTGGTGAAGTTAGAGGTTTGATGTTTGATCAGTTTTTCACACGGTTTAACGCTTTTTCAAGTGTTTTTCATTAACACATTATCATGAAGCAAAAGGTTTCAAAAAAAATTATGATCAGTTTAGTTTTGTGGTTATTATTTGTTCATCAGATTAAGATTAATTTGACCTTTTGTTTTTTAGTGAAATTATTTGATTCTTTTTTCTCAGGCACAGCCCTACCCTCCTCCTCCTCAGACACCTCCCCCTCCAGCATCTCTGTGGCCTCCGTTTCCACCTCCTCCACCTCCTTCTCTGGAAGACACAACACAAACTCTCATGTCCACCAGCTGCAGAAGCCAGAATATAAAAAGTAAAACAAAATTAATCTCATATTTTTCATTTTTTTTACCCTCCACAGGCGCCGTAGATGCTGTAGTTGCCAGAAGGATGACTATCGACACGATCAGTAGGTTTCTTTTTTTTAAATAAAACAGATGAGTGGAATATTCATTATTAGGGAATAAAGCAGATTTTAAAAGAATTTTTCTTATTTTTTTTTACAGGAGTAAAAAATAATGAATATAAAGAAAATATTAATAATCTGCTTTAAAATTATGACAAATTTTCCTTTAAAAAATCTATTACTCATTAAACACAATCTGATTAATAGTCTGATTAATTACAAAAAGGAGAAAAAATATTCAAATATTGCTGCCTTTTAACTAGATGCACTATAAATAAGTAATTATATGTATAAAAATAATAAAATAAATAAAATTGATCACAACTCTAATATAAAAACATTTATTTTGTTGTATAAACAGGATGAATATTACAACAAAAAATACACCAATAACCCAGAATGACAGACTTATTTTTGTAATCAGTAATATAAAAGCAAATTTCTTATTTAAAAAAAGTGCTAAAGATCAATATTATAAAGACAAATCAGCACAATAAAGATCAGTTCATCCAGTAAATGACAACACAAAACCAGTGGCATAAATGTGAATAAATCTCAGGATAATCAGCGTTACTCACGGTGGCAGCATGCTGCTGTCTGACACTTTTTCTGTTGAACTAAAGAGATGAAGCTGAAGAGCTGCAGCCCCTCCTTCAAACCCTCAAATTTATACACAGACACCGAGGGGAGGGGCTGACCACGCTACCCCTAAAAACTACAAACAGCAAACACAAACTTCATGCCCCGGAAACGGCTACAGTACAAATCGATCCGTCTCCTTCCTCATTCTGCTGCTTCTACTCTGTTTGTGTCGCGTTTTCATTCATGCTAAATGTTCAGATTTTGTCCAAGCTAAACTGAAGGACTTCCCATCATGCACTGGGGGTAGGGGTAGAGTTCACCTGGGCAAGTGACCTCTAACAATCAGAAGGGGAACTCTCCTTAGACATGCTAATTCTTTGTTTTTGTTAAAAATTAAAATATCCAAGGACACTTAAGGCAAATTAGTCCCACTTAAACAATCTTTAACAATTTACATTGTGAAAACTGTTGGTGTTTATCTACATGTGAAAGGGAGAAAAAAAATCTGTTTTATAAAGAGATGGATTTGTTTTCAATCTTTGAGAGAAACCTAACAGCTGTTAAGGTCATGTGACATTCCTATCCTAAACCTTCTTTATTTTATTTTTACCAAGAGTTATTTTTCTGAGCCTAAAACGTCTTTTGGACGGAAAGAGGTGGTAATATTTGTCGCTAAAATCCCTTTTGGCAAAAAGTAATTTAGGCCATCAGTTTAGGAAAGTGATGAGATTAGATTCAGAATGCTCCATCAAACTTGTAGCCAGGTTTACTGCCTAAACTTTTTCAGTTTTGGCTTTTTTTTAGTTATAAAATAAAATTTTTGCACCAACTATGTGTCATATCATACAATATGTTTATGCTAGCAAACATATTGGGGTATATTTTACCCACCAAGACAAGAGGCGGCTTAAAGTCATTTTACCATCTGGTCATCATCGTAGGGAAAGTGCTCTAAACAACGCTGCAGCAGTTGCCTACTTTATTAAAGTTATATACTGAATATCATATCAACCTCATTAAATTAAATACATCAAGTTTACTGTCACGTGTATTTTTTCAAGAAGAAATGAAGTTAAATGAACGATAAACTATTCAAAAAGGAAAAGATTACACACGTTGAAGAGCTTGTTGTTTTGTGACTTTTAGATAATATAATCTACCACCGATCAATGATCATTTTGAATTGAATTAAATCGTACTTAAGATTTAAGCATTTTAACTTGCATTTATCTTTATAAGTCATGACAATGGTTAAATAAAACATAGGTTTGCAGACTGCTGTTAATGGATTAATCTTGTTAGAAAAATGTGACAATATCTATAAATTTATGGGATAAAAGCTATAAAAGGTTCTGACAAAAGTAACTCATGCGTTAGGGACTCAATGGATTCTGTAGAGATAATTAAATAAAAGAATCAACTATGTGAGGTAAAAAATAAAAAACAAGATTTAAACAACCAGAAGACAGGCTTGTTTTTTTCAATCAGGATAATAAAAATGAACAGTAAATGAAGCAGAGAGGAAACACATATAAATAAATTCATACAACAGAATAAAAAACGTAAGCTAAATAAAGTAACAAGGACGGAAAAGGACAAAACTCAGTAACATTTAGTTGTAACAAAATGCCTCCAAGCTAATGTTTCTAATTATTTTTGCAGACAGAACATCAGTATCTTCATGTCACCAGTTTTGAAATTCTCAGGATTGTTCATTATTTTATGAACTCTCAGAGTTTTCTGATCAAATTCAACATTAAAGATCCAATCAAAAATCATCAGAATATATTACTGTTCTGTTATTTTCTTTAAATTAATTATTTTTAAATTTTCCAACATTTTAAAATGTGTAGCTCTCTTTCAAAGTTTTCAGTGGATATTTACTGTTTATACTGCAATGTCTTTGAGTTTCGGTGTTTATTTGGGCTTTTAATTTGTATTTCCTTCTTTACCACCAAACATGTTTTATTGATGTCCAAATGTTTTGAATGTGTTAAATATGATGAATTTTGAAGATGTTTATTTATTCTGATGTAAAATAGATTCATGGGTGGAAAAAAATTCTTTTTTTCTGCAAACAATCATGAATTTTAATCCAAATTTCTAATAACATTTACAGATATGTTTTGTAGACAGAATGTATAAAATGTATGTAAAATATAAAATATCTTATATAAGAGTTTTGGAGCTTTCCTTTGGTTAAATACATTTTTTTTTACTCTGCTTTTGGACCCAAAGTTTATCCACTAAACTCCATCTACTATGCATTTTATGTTCAAGACAAACTCATGTAAACCAAACCAGCTGTTAATATTCAACATTTTGGATCTATCTCCTTTAATAGACGTGTCACTTTAATTTAGAAAGAAAATCTCTGTGAAGTTAAACCCAAAATGATTCAAACGGATGAGAGAAATAAAGTTTAAATTATTTTTATTCACCTCATAAGTTTGTTCTTATGTGAAACCATGCATCCCTCAAAAGATTTTTAAATAAGGTAAGAGATTTATGTTACATTTTCTTGGTATGCTGAATATTATTCACACCCTCCTCAATAATTAATGAAAAAATCTTCATTGGCTTTACTCTCAATACTTTCTCTTAACTGTTGAGCAGCGTTTACATGTTTCCACTGATTATGAAGAAAAGCTGAGACATAGAAACCAGTAAGAAATATAATAATGGACAAAATTAAAAGTTAAGATACTGAAAACTTTGAGTATCTGGTATATTTCTATACAAACTAAGAAATTATACAGTTGGTTGTTTTATATCCTTTAATGCAGATAAATTAAAACCTCACAGGTTTGTCTTTTTTCAGAATCTAAACTGGACTTTACCAGAACAAATTTTTGGTTATTCATTGCAGAACAAATATCTGGAGATTTGAGGACTAAAAAAAACCCAGAGTTTTAACCTCTTATTTCTCTGGATTTAAGCGGGAAAGTGAAACAAACTGCTTTGACTGATGACAGCTGATCCGTTGGGAGTAATCTGATCAAGAGATCAGTGGAGGGCACAGCTAACCTGCAGATCAACATGCAACACAGCACATGCAACTCTGAAAAACAAAGCAAAAAACAGCTGGAGCAAAAAGAAATGTGAATATTTTTGAGTAATATGGAGCAGAGAATAAAAGATTGCAGCCTGTATGTCTGTTTTACCTTTCCGATGCCGGGGCTCTCCTCTCCGGCCTTCGCTCGGCTCAACTTGATCGTGTTTCATTTGTAATTAACTTCTGGGTTGGAACAGATGTGTATTGTTCAGGAGAAAGATAAGGCTGTCTTTCTGATTCCCAGAAACACGAAAGGAAAATACGTAGAAGTCAGAGATCCACGCTGATCTGGGACAAATCAGTTTTACAGACATGAAGACATTTAGAGACTTTTACTGTAAGTTCAGACATAAAGAAAACAGGGCAGAACTTTTTGTTCTACATGCAAGCATGTAATTTCACTGAGAGAGATGGAAGTCACCATCCTTACAGTTTGCAATGTGGACACAAAGGTCATTTCTAGAGTTTTATTAAAATGTTTTAGTGTTAAACTGCAAAAACACAAAAACTTACCAAGTGTTTTTTGTCTAGTTTCTACTGCAAACATCTTAATAGACTTGAAATAAGTTAAAACTAACTGAGAAGTAACTTTTTGCAAGATATGAGCTTATTAAGTCAATAATTTCTTAATTTTGATGAAAACAATATTAGTTTCACTGGTAGATTGTTGAACTTATAACGACGTGTTTCTCATGTTTTCTCATCACTTTTTCAACAAAAATTAAGGAATTATTGATTTAAAACAAGCTCATATCTCTGAAAATTAATTTATAAGTTAGTTTTGTCTTATTTCAAGCATATTAAGAAACTAGGCAAAAAAAACACTTGGTAGGTTTTTGTGTTTTTGCAGTGCATGCACTTGTCTGCTGTCACAATATCAAGAAAAGAAAATATCATTTAGAGAAATACTTTAAATCAAAGCTTCATTTCTGTTCAAATCTGTTTTTTTTATAACGCTGCTTTTTGTTCTTTCACCAACCCGGCGGGTTTTAGATGCAACCTCATCTGTGCATCTAAAACACAGCACATACATTTATTAAAAGTATTGACAGAAACCATGTAAACCTTGAAGTTATGGAGAATATTTCAGAAACTTCCAAGAGTTAAATTGTTTGTTTTGAGTCAAGATGACTTTGCGCTCCTTCCTCATCTGAAAAGGATAATATGCTCCAATCATACTCGACACCATCAGCACAATAAAACTGATGTTTTTACACTTAAACATCTTATCAAATCTGATCAAAATACATGCTGCATAAGGAAATTATCCATTTTGGCATCAGGTGGATTTTGTCCTGAGCTGCACATGCAGAGTGTTTGGTTTCATGAAGGAAAATGGGCTGCTTGTTTCCAGCTTTTTGCTTCAGTTTCATGTCAGCGAACCTCCAGGGCTGCAGCTCTTTGTTTCTGCTCAGGCTAAGAGGACGTATAGAAAGGAAGCTTTATTAAAGCGACAGAGAGCTGCAGAGAAACGACTGCCAACATTCCAGGGAAATAAATACGTCGCTTTGCAGTGACCTTCGACCTTTTGCTTTGTTCTGAACGTGGAGACAACACAAAAACACATTATTACTTTCAATGGAGTTAGATTACAATGGTAATATGCTTTAATTTTACCAGAAAGCATAAATTATACTGCCTTCATAAGCTTTACTTCCAGAATCTAAAGGAAAATCAGACTTTAAGGAAAGTGATACTAAAATGCCAGATCAATTTACATATTTAAGAGAATGATAAGTTAGATTTTTATGAAGAAATATGAAATAGAATAATGTGAATTCATACAATATTTTTAAGTTGATGTTTTTGTTTAGTTTATTGTAAATCTCTTTTGTTTAAATATATTTTTTGGGACAAAAAGGGCAGATATGAGATTTTTTCTCTGCTGCTGCCTTGTTTTTTTCTATGCTATATAATTGTTTTGTTTTTAAGTAAATGAATAAAATTTCCCAACTAACCTTAAGTCAGATGAAAATATAAAATGAAGTGGAAATTTTGGTAATTTTAAGGACCAAAATGACAATAAATTATTAAAGTAACAAAAAATAAAATCAGGCAGAAGAAAAATGTTTCCAAATCAGTTTCTTTCAATATGAAACTTTAAAAAAAAATATGCAGGTGTGTGTCTGTGTCTGGTGTCTTTTTGGTTAAAACAATTTTTCTATCTATCTATCTATCTATCTATCTATCTATCTATCTATCTATCTATCTATCTATCTATCTATCTATCTATCTATCTATCTATCTATCTATCTATCTATCTATCTATCTATCTATCTATCTATCTATCTATCTATCTATCTATCTATCTATCTATCTATCTATCTATCTATCTATCTATCTATCTATCTATCTATCTATCTATCTATCTATCTATCTATCTATCTATCTATCTATCTATCTATCTATCTATCTATCTATCTATCTATCTATCTATCTATCTATCTATCTATCTATCTATCTATCTATCTATCTATCTATCTATCTATCTATCTATCTATCTATCTATCTATCTATCTATCTATCTATCTATCTATCTATCTATCTATCTATCTATCTATCTATCTATCTATCTATCTATCTATCTATCTATCTATCTATCTATCTATCTATCTATCTATCTATCTATCTATCTATCTATCTATCTGATATTCCTGGCAGTGGCCTGTTAATATGGTGCAAAATTAAAATAAAACATTTTGTAAAACTGACATTACAGATCAAACTAAAGCAGAATCTGTTAGTAACAGTAACTGATGTTAGTCGAATTTAACATCATTAGCTTCTCATGATAAACAGGAATATTGAGACTAACTGTCGCTCCTTCGTGTGAAAAGAAAACAGATCGATTGATTTCTGTTTTTGACTCCAAAGATTTAATTTAAAAACAATTCATTTACTTTATTTCCTTGTGAAAACAAAGTAAAACCGTTCGGCGTTCTGGAAAACCCGGCGACCTTCTTTGCTGTTATTTTGAAATGAAACTTTCCCGCTGTCTGTGTGAATCAGGGCAGAACATGAGTTTGCATCTATCTGCTGCGACACGTCCTGAAATCAGAACTGGGCTGGAACCGGCCCTGGACTCCGGGACGGGGTCCAGATGAAGAATTAGGGGCACTTTTAAGGCATGGCGGTCTGGTCCAGCTTGGTTCTGAATGACTGGAGCTCACCTGGACGCTGGACTTAAACAAAGAGCAGCGTGACACCTGAGGAACCAGAACTGGAAGTTGGATAAATTTTCTCAACAAGACTTCATACCTGACAAACATTGGGTGAAAATACTCAAATAAAGGAGTTTATGCCTCAATAAATAGTTGGGACGACATTTTAATTAGACTGAAAACTAAAATATGCATCTAAGAAATCATTTTCGCAGTTACTATTTACTTAAGTGTCACTTAATTTAATTTATTTGATTAGGATAGTGAACATTAATCAACAATATTACAATTCATGGCAGGGTAAAAGTGCAGGAATTAGCATAATTTCATCCCATGACCTAAGAAAAAACAACCTCACTGTACAATGTACAGGACAGAACACATTGTTATATTGAAAATAAGTAAAATTAAATTATAAATGAATTATTAATCAACATTTTAATGTGTAACGATAGCACTTGACAAAACGTAATGCTTCAGTTAATGCCTGTATGTTCAATGACTTTGCATTTTTGTGTTTTTATGATGTGAAGCACTTTGCTTTGTTGCTGAAATGTCATGCAAATCAACTTTATTGATTGATTAAAAAAACTCAACAACAGAAAACATTTACTCAAGAGATAACTAAAACTGTCCGCTTTAAGCAGCAGAAAAATAACTGCAACCTGCTTGAGGTTCTTTTTAAAAGTCGCGTCGCCTTCTGCCTCTGGTAAATTCTGGTAGTTTATTCTAGACATATCTCAGCTGCTGAATATGAACAAAAATGTTCATATTTTTGTGTTTAGCATAAGTTTGCTGTTGTTTAGCTGCAGGAAGCGACCAGAACATGATGCACTTCCACACCTGGTCAGGTCTACACGTCTCAGGTGAAGGTAAATCCCTTCTCACAGATATCGACCCATCGCCTGCTTCTGTGTGAACAAAGCTTTATTTTACATCCCACCCCAACAGACGGAGACACACATGCATATCATTCAGGGTCCACTAAGTTGCCTCCTGCTGCTGGCCTCAGCCGCGACCCCATTAACCAATCAGGGGACATTTTCAAACAAGCCTCCTTTATCTGGCAGGAAGTGCCCTCCTGCCCCCTTCTTCTGTGGTGTGCGAATCAGTTAACCTCTGCAGACCTAAAGGCCAGTTTTCATTTGTCAGCTGAGAGAAACTTCATGGTCAGGAGTCATTCTTCCACAACATCAACCTCAACCTGTGGCATCAGGTAACCCGACTCTTCCCACTTCAACACACCTGTTGGGGATCAGTGCTTAAAAACTAGCGAAATACTTTGCAAAAATTAGGATGCAGCAAATGTGGCCATGCTGATTAAAACTATTATGTGAATTTAGAAAAGGAAAAACCATCAACGTCTCTGCAGAACCAAACAGAGAAGCAGCATTCAGCTTCTATGCGCCACAAATCTGGAACAAACTTCCAGAAAATTGTGAAACAGTCGAAACACTGAGTTCCTTTAAATCCACACTGCAAAAACACATAATATTAACAAGTATTTTTGGTCCAGTTTGCAGTGTAAATGTCTTACTACACTTGAAATAGGAGAAAACTAACTTACAAATTACTTTTATGTAATATATAGGACTTTATTTTAAGTTAATAATTCCTTAATTTTGTTGAAAATACTAATTATATTGACAGATTATATTCTGAAAAACATACAGTGGATATAAAAAGTCTACACACCCCTGTTCAAATGTGATGTAAAAAAAAATGACATCAAGACAAACATTTTTCTAACTTTTTCCACCTTTAATCTGACCTGTAACCTCTACAATGCAATTGAAAAAAACAGAAATCTTTCAGGGAGGAAAGTATAAAATAAAAAACTTACAATAACCTGGTTGCATAGATATGCACACCCTTAACCTCATACTTTGTTGCAGCACCTTTGGCTTTTATTACAGCACTCAGTCTTTTTGGGTGGGAGTCCATCAGCGTGGCGCATCTTGCTTGATGTGGGAATATTTGCCCACTCTTCTTGCCAAACCACTCTGATAGAAATCCGATAGATCCAATAGGGCATCTCCTGCGCACAGCCCTCTTCAGATCATCACCCCACAGACGTTCATGGGATTCAGGTCTGGACTCTGGCTGGGCCGTTCCCAAGCCTTAATCTTATTCCAGGGAAGCCATTCTTTTGTTGATGTAGATGTGTGATTTGGGTCATCGTCATGCTGAAACATGAAGTTCCTCTTTCTAACAGGAGGCCGAAGGTTTTGTGCCAACACTGACTGATATTTGGAACTGTTCATAATTGCGTCCACCCTCACTAAGGCCCCCAGTTCCAGCTGAAGAAAAACATGGTTTATCTAAAGAATTGGAAATTCTTTTGTAGCCTTCACCTGACTGATATCTTTGAATAATGAGATCCCTCTGATGCTGCGGTAGCTCTTTGCGGACCATGGCTTGTGCTGGATGTGGCTACAAAAATGTCAGGACAAGCCCACTAGAACAGCAGAACTTTATCAGAGGCATTTAATTGGTGACAGGTGTGTGCTGACTCCGATTTGACACGAGTTTGAATGTAATTGGTTAAATCTGAACACAGCTACATCCCCACACACTTACACTTATGCAACCACATTTTCTCAGTTGTTTATTTTTACTTCACCTCCCTAAAGTATTTCTGTTTGTTTTCCAATTGCATTGTACAGGTTATAGGTCACATTAGAGGTGGAAAAAGTTGGGAAAATGTTTGTCTTGCTGTCATTGTTTTTTTACATATCAAAACCCTGACATTTTGAACACGGGTGTGCAGACTTTTTACATCCACTGTATATATAAATGCTCAAATTTGAGAAAATATGACCAAATGTTAATTAACATTATGAGATTATAAATACAACCACATGAGCAGTGATTTTATGTACAGAAGTACAGCAGTGACTTGATATGCAATTAAAAATCTACATTGTAGTTACATTTTGTACTTTGTGAGAATGGATCTGTCATAAATCAAAACAAAGTACCTCTTTTATTTTTACAGCAATCAGTCCAAAACACTACTGACTGGCTGAACGCGTCACAGTTTTGGTTATTTTTAGACATTTGAATGAATAAAGTGCCGTATTAGATGATTTGGGTTTTCTCCGGATATTAGCCGACCCTCGATGCTCAGTAAAGTTTACTCACCTTCTCTGGATGTCCTGAAAAGCTTCTTTTCACTGTTTTATCACCTTTTGGAATCCAATAATATCCAATGAAAGCTGCTTCCGCCTATCAAAATGGCGACTTGGATGCAGAAAGTGATGCTGTGTTGCATCTCTCAGAAGAATCTACGCTCTTTAAAATCACATTTTGCATGTTATCCAATGCAAAAGTAACAAGTGAAAATAAACCCAAAACAGAAATGATCTTCTCCTCTGTCTTGGTATTTCTATTCTGAAAATTGATATCGTTATATATCGTCGATACATAAAATAAGTAAGTGAACAAAGACAAATTACTTGAAATTAAGTTATGTTCACAAAATGATTAAGAAAAACAGACTTTTTATTCTCGGAAAAAAATTCAGGCAGTTTCTGACAGTTCACACTTTATTAGCCAATTTCTGTGTACAGTGAAGAACTTGACATTCATCAATTTCTTGTAAAAATAATCATTAATGTTTGTAAAGTAAACGGTAAAGTGGACTGTATGTACACATTAATGTGTGAAATCAGACCCACAGAGCAGATCTAAGATCAGCAGCTGGGATAATATTTTCTGCAGACAGGCGAGAAAATGAGCTAAAATTAAAAGAGACCCCAGAGAAGAACAAGGAGGAGAAAGAGTGGAAAGAAGATATTTTCTAATATCTCTTTATGAAAAACAAAAGCAGCCTCAAATCAAAAAGACACAAAACAAAGAGACAGTTGAGTTTAGTTGCAGGTTAGTTTGTTGTTGTCATGGCAGCAGTAAATCACCATGGAGACACCGGAGCGCCGTTCTGTCAGGAAACAACACCAGAACGTTCATTTACCCAAATATGTTAGCAGGACGGAAAAAAGCTTCGACTTTTTAGAAACTTTTTAATTCTTTTTGAAAATAATAAAAGCCGGTTTTTAAATGATTGTGCAGCAAACTGTGGTAAAGCAGAAGTTATGTTGTAGCATATTTTAGCAACATAAAATATTGCAAACCTGTTCATAAATCTTGAAGTTCAGATAATAAACTCCTTTATACCTCGCCTAAAAAATCCATTAAGGATTAGGTAATAAGGTTATAACAGGAAATAATATTAGCTACCATAACTATGCAGATGACACACAGCTCTACATTACGATGTCACCAGGTGACCTTTGACCCCATCCAATCACTGAACAGATGCTTAGAACAGATAAATGTGTGGATGTGCCAAAACTTTCTCCAGCTGAACAGAAACAAAACTGAAGTTATTATTTTTGGACCTAAAGAGGAACGATCTAGAGTTATAGATCTAGAGCTATAGATTTAGAGTCAATGCACAGCTTCAGTTATTACAACTGAAAACCAGCGATCAGGCCCGAAACCTGGGAGTAGTGATGGACTCTGACCTGAACCTCCAGAGCCACATAAAGACAGTTACAAAGTCGGCCTTCTATCACCTGAAGAACATTTCCAGGATTAAAGGACTAATGTCTCAGCCAGATCTAGAGAAACTCATCCATGCGTTCATCTTCAGTCGTATTGATTATTACAACAGCGTTAAACAGCTGCAGCTGATCCAGAATGCTGCTGCTCACGTTCTCACTAAAACCAGGAAGATAGAGCACATAACACCAGTTTTAAAGTCCCTCCACTGGCTCCCTGTAGCTCAAAGAATAGACTTTAAAATACTGTTGTTAGTTTATAAATCACTGAACGGCTTAGCACCACAATACATTAAAGATCTGCTTTTATTGTATCAACCTTCCAGACCTCTCAGGTCTTCTTGTTCTGGTCTGCTGTGCATCCCCAGAACCAGAACCAAACGAGGAGAAGCAGCTTTCAGCATCTATGCACCACAAATTTGGAACAAACTTCCAGAAAACTGTAAAGGAGCTGAAACACTGACTTCTTTTAAATCTCGACTAAAAACCCACCTGTTTAGAATTGTATTTGAAATGTAATCAATTACAAATTTATTGATGGAACTTTATTTAATGTCGTGTTTTGATTATTGATTCTATGTTGCTTTGTGATTCTGTGTTTGTAATGATGTAAAGCACTTTGAAATGCCTTGCTGCTGAAATGTGCTATACAAATAAAATTTGATCGATTGATTAAAATCCATTGAAGTTTCCTTTTGCAACTGAAAAATAATGTAAGAATTTTTTTTTGTACGTTTCTGATATTTTATTTCCTCTTAAATTCAAACTCGTTTCATAAACAAATGAAAAATGTTGTTATTTTTATATTCTCAGTAATACCTGGCATCAGAGAGCTTCCATGGTTCAGAGACTGGGCGTCTGGTTCCCAGCTATTAGAGAAAAGCAGAAGTTTACTTTAGTTAGCATGAAAAATATAAATAAAAATGTTTATCTTTATAATATTACAGCATTTCAGAACAAACTAGGAATTAAATTTTCTGTACCAAGTCAGATATTGAGTCTAAAACAAATAAATCTACCTGCGGGAGTGGAGTCATCAAGTAGGTCCATGTCAGAAGTTTGTGCTGCAACGGGATAGAACTTGAGATGTCACATTTGGACTGTTTAGCTTTTAATTAATTCTGCCTTTAAATGGTTTATTTTGAAAGCTTGTCTATAATACATATATATATTTATTTAATTCATTCTCTTCCAGTAAAAATAACACAATTATTACAAACTGCTGCATTGAAATTTAACTTTAAAATCACGGTAAAGTTTGTTAAAGAAAATCTGGAAGTCAGTGTATTTCCTCCAGCAGATTAATCTTGTATATATTTTTATATAACTGCGTTTATGTGAATATGAATATTACTGTTCTGTTCACCTTAACGTTGCCTTGTTTTACGTTTTGCAAATATATTTAATATTATTGTTAAGCTGTCACAGTCAATAATAAAAACAATAACACTTTTTCACTCATTTAAAATGATAAAAAGATGAATTCTGGAAATGAGTCGTGTTAATATCTATTGTCAGTTATTTTTAATGCGTCACAAGAATAAGATTAAATAAAATATTTTGAGGAATGATGAAGGTTCATCTTCAAATCTTTTTATTCTCTTTCAGGTTTTAGATGATCGATTGATCAAAGATGCTTAAAGTTTAGAAAGTTGCTTCATGGTTTTATTTGTTCACTAAAGTTCTCTAAGCTGCCTTAAAACTCGAAATTTAATCGCACACAAGTGGGCACTATTTATTAATTAAACTTAAGAAAACTGCTTTTAGAAGTTACACAGAATATTTTAAAAAATAAACATTAAAATATGATTATTACAGATGGATGCTTTACCAAAAATATTAAGAAAAAATAAAAATCACAGAATTCTTTGAGAGTTACTGCAGCTTTGAGTTGCTCTGTCGTCTAAAATTATTCAAAATTATGATAAAATTTAGGATTGTAAGACGTGAGAAGGTTCTCTGTCCTGAAATCTGAACTTTGACCTGTCAGCCATCGCCGTTTACCTTCAGTGGAGTCGGGCGTGTTTGGAGCCAGGTCGTCCGGCTCCTTAGTCTGTGAGTCGTCTGCAAGCGTCTCTTCTTCGCCCAGCTTGTCTGGCTCGTCTTCGTCTTTCTCCGCCTTGCTGTCGGTTTGGTTCGTATCAGTTTCTTCATCGCTCGGAACTTCGCTGTCGGTTTGATCTTCATCCTTGCCGTCGCTTTCTGAGGTCGCACCCTCGTCTCCATCCGTCTCCTCCTCTGTCGCCTCTTTCTCGTCGCCGTCGTCATTCAGTGGATCTTCCTCATTTGATGCGACATCTGTAGCCTCCTCCTCATCTTCATGAGTTAAGCTGTCAGTGCCCAGATCTTTGTCAGTGACTTCATCTGATTCCTTCTTGTCGTCGTCAACTGGAGTGTCTGTGGATTTAGCATAAACGAACGGTAGTTATTTAAGGCTTTCAACAATCTGGCTTCTTTAGATGTTAAAATATCTTTATAGAATAAAACACAAAATCATGGTAATTATCCAAATCAGTGGATTTAAATAGACATTTTGAGCTTTATATCATGTTATAATGTTATTTCAGTTGAGTTTCTGCCTCAGCTCCTTCAAACTAGCGGCAGCAGCAATTAGCAAACAGCTGGTGGAAATACTGAGCTCATCATACTAACTACTTCTCAGTCCAACACTCCTAAGAGCGGCTGGAAACTGGATAAAAGTGAGGCCTTGCTGTGATGACATCCTGAAGGCACAAAGTCAGAAAGATTAGGTGCTTCTTAAAGAGACAGAGGCCCAATTTTAAGGTGTCAAAATGTATTTTAAGTTATGTTTAATATTTACAGTATTTTTATCATAACTGAAGTTAATGTAGTTGCTCAATTGTTCTATAAAATGGTACTATGTACCTAGAAAATATTAAATCACCTATTTACACTGCAAAAAACACCAAAACTCACCAACTATTTTTAGCGCAAATATATTATTCCACTTGAAATAAGACATTAACTTAACTTATCAGAAAGTTAATAGAAATTTGTTTTAAGTCAATAATCCCTTAATATCGATTTTAAAAAGTACTAGTTCCACTGGCAGATGAATGTATTTATAACAAGACAATTTCTCCATGTTTTAGTGAAATAATCTGCCTGTGGAACTACTGTATTTTTTAAAGTTTTTTTATCAATATCAAACAAGTTTCTTAAAACAAGTTTCTATATCTCTCTGATAAGTTACTATTGAGTTAGTGCACTTGAATTAAGACAAAACTAAGTTAATTAATATCCAGTTAATTCATAAAATGGGATATTTACCACCGTCAGTCATTTCAGCGTCGTCACTCAGTTCCTCCTCATCTGGAGAGAAAAAACAGGTGGATTAAATTTAACGCAACACTTACAGTTTAAACGTTTAAAAGTAGGAAAAGATTCAAATGTTCCAGCTTACATTTGTAATTTGCATTAAGAACTTTAAAAACCAATTAAAATTATGACTTATGTCATGTCTAATAATAATAAATGATAGGTTTTTAATTTTGATTAGAAAGGAAAATTATATAATGTAGAAGTAATTTTAGAAATAGAGAAGTTTTTAGATAATAATTGAAAAATAAACACATTTCTATCCAGTTGATGACTTTTGAGTGGATCAGTCCGAAACCCGAGGAAAAGAATCACTGAAGTAAATAAATGAATAAAAATAAAATAATAAAAATAATTCTGACTTTAATCTCAGAATTCAGACTTGAGTTAAAGTCAGATTTTTAATTTTTTCCCAATAGATCTAATCCTGTTAATGTGAATAATGATGAAAGATTATTCTCTTCAGCTTTATGAAATTACTACGGTAAAGTTGTGGAATATGATAATATTAATTAGTCGCCACCTGGAATTAAACTAAGCAAATAGATACAAGAATCTGATTGGTTAATCACTGCATTGGCGATTAAATCCTGGCTTGTAGCAAATAATTTGATTTATTGAGTATCTTCTGATTACATCCTGTTATTGTGGAACGTGTCAGTTTGTTTAGAAATGGTCAAATTATTGGCATCAAATGAGAAACGACTAAGATTACGTTGAAAACCGTCCAGCTTGTCTGGTGTTTTAACATCTCTGTGGAGGAATTTATTTGACATTAGCACAGACTCTTACCTTTAGAATCAGTCGTTTCATCTGGAAAAAAATACATATTTATTTGTTATTAAATCCTTGATTTTGCAGGAAAACCTGTTAAACTTTTGTCTGCCTCTCATCTCTCTTCTAATCTGGAAGGATTCCTTCTAATCCTTTCAGATTAGAATGCAAGAGAAGGAGAAAGGAGGAAGAAAAGCTCAACTTAATGAGAAAACAAAAGATTTACCGTCAAACCGGCTATTTATGAAGACAAACGAGTTGAACAAGGATGAGACCACAGATTATTTATCTTACGTTTATGTTAGATCACAATAGTAGAAGTAAAAACTATCATTTCTTTTATATTCACAATATACTTAGAAAGTCTAGAAATATGCACATAGAGCAGAATATTTAAAGAAAACATGGGAGTTATGGCTGCTTTTTATTAAACAGAATAATGAATATTTACCAGAGGTGGGATCAGTTTCAGGGGCTGAATCATTGGTTACGTCTGCAGGAACAAAAACATTAATTTAATGCAGCTGTTTGCATTTTCTAACCATGAGGAGCTAAAAATCGTGGACCAAAAATAAAAGAAATGGATTCGATTTAAAAGTTTTCACAGCAACATTCCTGCTGTGTATGTCAGTTTGTTGGAAATTATTAAGAAAATAAAATAATTTTACTTTTAATTATTAATTGACTAAAATTTTGTTACCTTCAAATTCTTCAAAGCTGCCAGTTTCTGTGGAATTAAATATAAATATGTTAATAATTATGTTTTTTACCCTAATTTCTGACTACTTGGTTGTTTAGTTGACAATTTTTACAGAAAATAAAACACCTTACATAAAATCAAGAAACGTGAGGCCAACTCTGACTGTCTTAGAAAAAGTGTCTTCCGTCAGAGGCTTCTTCAAATGTGCTGCAATAGGGACTGCTACAGGAAATCTTTCTGAAGCTATCACTTTTTACAAAAACTCATTGAAAAATTGTGAATTAATATTCGAACAGCAACATTTAATTTCCCTTTGCAATAAATATTTTTTTAATTAATTGAATTTGCAAAACTTGCATTAGTTTTGAGTTCTATGTTTCTAACATCTTAAAGCTGAGCCACATATAATCAGTTTAAGTGGTTTGGACACATTTATTCAGAGCTCTGATTTATTGCCCCTCTCTGGTAAAAAAAACCAAAAAAAAAACCCTGTAAACTTAAAATAAATCTCTTATTACAGTAGTTTTATCCCCAAAAGTTTCTAATTTCAACATATTTTATTACAAAAGCATCAGTTTCCCAATGAATTAACCACCAATAATTCTAAAGTTGACCAGTTTCTATGAAATTAAAATGACTAATCCATGATTTTCTGCTTATGAGTGGAAAGTATTTATATTTATAAACAGAAATAAATATATCTTCTCTTCAAAATGAAAAGAATAAAATAAACAAGCAAACAGTCTTCGATAGACAAAGTTGGACGAGGAACACTATTTATCTTGTCACTACGTACAGGATGGGTGAAGTTAAAAAATATAAAAAGCTTCCTGTTGAAAATCCCCATCTTGATAAATCTAAACAAACTAATCTAAATTTAAAAAAATCTCACCTTCAGGTTTTTCCTCAGACTTGTTGTCTTTGTCTTCAGAAGCAGCTAAAAGAAAGAAAACAAGATTTAAGTTGCAAAAGAACAATATTAAAAACAAGAAGTACGAATTAAGTAACTGCGACTATAATCTTTACTTTGAGATTCGTCCTCTGATGTTTCGTCACTTTTGGGTTCAGAAGTAGCTTTAAGAAAAAAAAAAAATTAAAATAAGTAAAAATACAACATAAATCAGTATCAAAGAATTAATTTGAATTGTAATCTTACTTTCTGAGCTTTCCTCTGACGTGTTGCTGTCGAGCTCTTCAAACAGAAAAAATAATTATTAAAAATTACATTTCAGAAAAAATAAAGTTTGTGGATGTGACAATAATCAGAACATTAATCTTAAATATCGAATGGCTTCAATGAAATAAAAGTGAATCTGACCTGCAGCCACATCATCAGAGCCTTCATCGGTAACACCTTCAAAATAAAAGCATGGAGAGTCAAAATAATAATAATATAAAGACAATGTAAAGCTAAGCCTGTCTGAATAAGCAATCAATGAAATAGTCATATTATAAATTAAAATAAACTCAATAATTCCTTTTTTTGAAGGACGGTTTTATTTGCTGAGACTTCATAATTAATTTTATTTGTTGTTTCTGTTTTTTTGTTTATTTTTTTTAAATATTTAAAATGTCTTCCAGCTCCAGTGTTAAATGTTCATTGAAATTCAAAGTTTAGACAATTTTGAATTATGCTGTTATCGTTATACTACTTGAAAATGGTCTCAAAACGACAATATTATCGTTTATCGCAATAATTTCTTGGACTATTTATCATCTCTTAAAAACTTTTATTGTGACAGGTCCACATAAAACTGTTTAAATTAAATAAATCTCACCTTCAGATTTCTCCTCAGAAATATCAGGGTTATCACCAACAACTTGAAAAATAAAAAGTAAAACAAACAAACAAACAGTAAAGACTAGATAAAACAATTTGAAGTAGAAATACTCAAAATGTTCAAATAATTTCCTTTTTTATTTTGTATTTTGTTTTCATTAATAAACCACTTATCTCTGAACAGCAACTGAAGCACAGTTGAAGACATAAATATATAAATCTTTACATTCGTACCCTCAGAGTCTTCCTTCAGTTCACCGTCCTCATCTGAAGCAGCTAAAAGAGGAAAATAAAACATTTAACTTGGTGGATTTTAACAGCATTAAGTAATAAAATATATGAACATTAAACTGACGTGGTTCCTCAGATGATTCTAAAACACCTAAAACACAAACAGAGAACAGAATTAAACTTATAATAAAGATATTTTATCAAAGACTTTGCACACAGGTAAATACAGGAACATGAAGATTATATTATTGGATTATATGATTATAAGTTCTCTATTTAGGTATAGAGAACTTATAATCTTATACGTTCTGTATTTGCAGTTATGTCTTTGTTTTTATATCATCATGACTCTGTTGAATAAAATCAATAAATACTCACTTTTACTGGACGTGTCGTCATCTGTGAAATCAAAACACAAATTTTATTACATTTTCTTTATGTTGAAGCCAAAGGCAGTAATACTGATATTAATAGTTGATGGATTTATTTAACTATATAACAATTATTTTATATAAAAGTCCAAAACAAGAGTAAAGTAGGTCACCTATAATGTTAACTAATTACAATTTGGGAAGGTTTCAAGTAATTTATAGACTTAAAAAATAAAATATACACTTTATGTAAATATATATTTAGGAGTTGGTCGGCCTTCCAATTTCTAAAAATCCTCCTTTTAATTATTAATATGTTCTAGTTTACACTAATAAAATTATTTTTCTGTAATGGATTGGGCACCAAAACTGTCTCCAGCCCAGGGGCCCAAATCCTTATGAATCCGGCCCTGGTTGGAAGTATGTTAAAAACGTTTTGCATGACATGTTACACATTTACAACATTTTTAGGCTGTAAAACCACATTGATGGTGGAGGGATCTTTGAACACATCCAGAGGAGTTAATTAAACATGAACATGGCTGAATGTGACGATTCTCTGTTTTACGTATCTGCTGTTGTTTTGTCTTCAGCCTCACCTTCAGAGCTGTTCATCGTGAAAGATGTCCCTCCAGTCTCCACTGAACTGGCTGATAAACACGGAAAATAAGGAATTTAAGCATCTAAGCAGTTTTGTAATAAAAAACCCCAAAAAGTGTAAGAATTGGTGATGAACTGAAGACTCACGCTGAAAAGGTGAATCTCTTTTCTCATCTGATTCAGCAGAATCTGAAAAATGAATCAGGTCCAAACATGGACAGGTGAGGTTTCAGGGAAACACACAGCTACAGATTCAGACAGGTGAAATAAATATTACCTTCAGTTTTCTCAGAAGTGTCTTTGCTTTCATCTACAATTAATAATGAGTCACATCATGTCAGATTTCACTGATAATGCTATTAGGTGAAATATTTCTGAACTGGAAAGATGATCAATGCTTTTTTTAGTTTTATTTGCCTTTAAGGCAAAATTTGTGCCAGACTTACATCTATAAAATAAGACATAGAAAGCAGAAAAAGGAACAATGTCTGATAAAGACATGGATTAAATGGATTACCACTTTCAGCCACAGAAGAATCTGCATCACTTTCTTCTTTCTCCACTGGAAGACAAAATATTAAAACATTTTGTGATTTATCCACATATGCACAAGGAGACAACATGCTAACTCCATGCTAATTCTATGCTAACTCCATGCTAACTCTATGCTAATTCTATGCTAACTCTATGCTAACTCCATGCTAACTCCAGGAAGGTCTTGGGATTCCTTCTTGCTGCGAGGCAACAGTGCTACCAAGTATGCCACATCATATTGTATTAAAATAGAAAACAAAGATATGATAATAAACATTCTTCTTCTATTAACTAAAACAAAAACATTTCCTTTACACTTAAAGAAAAACACTGACCTGAAACCTCAGAGGTTTCAGCAGATTCTGGAGCTTTTCAGAGACAAACAAGAAGAAAAACATCAGAAATAATATAAATCTTTACAACTGTATCAGGCCTCTGAACATGGAAACTATTTATAAGAGTAACTATAACAATGGCTAAATACTTGTGTAAAAATATGGAGGAATGTGATGTGTTAAAAAGAAAAAGTTGGTTGATATAAGTATAGCGCCACCTCACATTTTTTAAAGGCATTACTACTTTTAAAGTCACAATGTCCAGTGGTGACCAAAAAAAAAAACTCTCTGCAAGAGATTAAACATGCTTACTGTGTAATTAGGTTTGTTTTATAATTTTCATTACTTTGTACTTTTGGCTTTGTTGAAATCTTTTACTGCTTGTAAAATATACAAAACAAAAAAGCTATATCTGCAAATAATCTGAGTTCTAATCCAAATTCTTAAAAAAATATGAATAAACATTACAGTTAATATTACATATTCATACTTATGAATTATTGTTTTAGCAGATTCTGGTTGGATATCTGTTTTACATTTCTGTTTTACATATTCCTTTTATGGCTGTCTGATAGTGAAACTTTCTTATCTCCATTTCATGCCAAGTTTAAATATTATGTTATGTTTCATTAAAATAAAAGGCAGGAAATGTAAAATTGGAAAACTGAAGGCTGCAAATCTTTCACCTCCATATTAAAGTACATTGATTTCCTTTATTTTTAAGCAATTACACAACTGGAAAAAGATTAAAAACAACAAATTGACATATAAAATGTTTATATTACCTTCAGTCATGGAAGCATCTGAGTCAGCTTCATCTGAGTCGACTAGAAGACAAAACAGATTATTGGTTATTAAACCTTATAACTCATCAATATAGTAACGTATAAATATATCCTGATGCCTCAGAGTTTTACTCTGATGCTGACCTGGGATCTCAGTTGTCTCGTCAGAGTCTGAATGAGTTAAAAGATACAAATAAATATTATTTAGCGCAGTAATTATGAGTTATGTAATTTGTCTCTCAGGTTACAACACAATCAAACAAAGCAAACAAAAATGTGTGCAGTGTGTCCAAGGTGTGTCTCTATATTTGAATAAAGTAGGAGCTGTCCGTGTCTTTGTTACCTGGCTGTGAGGTCATAGGTTTATCTGTAGCTTCCTCTAAAAATAAAACAAAACAAAAAACATTATTAAAAACCCTTCAGCGGTTTCAGGATTACTGTTGACAGATTATTTAGCTGTTACCATTCAGGTGTTTCACCAGAGCTGCGAGTCTCTCTGTAACAAAAAGGAAAAAAGAAATAAAAAGTAGCTATAAGAGAAATCTGATGAAGTTCAGAACTGAAGTGACCGCCGCAGCCTGAAGGGGGCAGCAGCTGCTAGAAACAGGAAATGTTCTCTTCTCTGAAGATGTTAATGGCTTCCCAAAGGTTGGACTTTAAAAAAAAAACAAAAAAAAACACAGCCATATATCACAGTTGTAAACATTGATATTTACCATCTTCTGGAGCACTTGCTGTAAAACAAAGAAAAATAAAGATTAGTGAAACTTCTTGATCAAAACCATGTTGTAAAAATGCCACACTTCAAGGCAAAGGCCTTTAAATAAATAACTCCTCTCTTGCAGCAATAGAAGATCACAATAAAATTCTTAAAAATACCCAAATGTCAATATCAGTGCATTTATTTAGTGGGAACAAGTTTTCTAAACTAAAATATCCAACATCTCAAATTTATTTAAAATAAATACAACTGAAGCAGTTTGTAATTTATTATTTACTTTGATAAATTGATCAAGTATGGACTTTTAAATATTTATTCAAGGCTTTCTGTTTCTCTGAAGTTAAAATATAATGTAAACACAAGCTCTTTTCTGTTAGCCACTCTTCAAAATGGGAAAGAGAAGTGCACATGCCAGTTTAGTGAGCTAATTATTAAAAGCATGGAAAGAAAACAGAAGCCTGTCCTTTTTAAACCATCATAAATGTAAATGTATGGATTCTGAATACATTTTTAAGACAAATAAAGGACTGACTTTAAAGATTGGATTGCTCTTTTTTACTTTTTTTTTCTGCTACAAGATTTTACCGGTTGGTCAAAGTGTGGAGGGAAAAGCTTTAGTTTAAATAATCCAGAATAATTAATCTGCTGCTGTTTTATGTTCTAACTGTAGAGCAGCGACAACTTAAACTTATAGATTATAAAATGGCTCAGAAAGGAGAATACATCAGGGATTAAACTGTAATAAGCGAAAGAATGTTCAGATTTATGAAAATAACTCTGGAGTTTTGTAAACGTGCATTGTGGTCGATCGTTTCACAGAAGTTGCAGTAATTTTCCGGATCAACACAATGAACAGAACTGGGTGACGTTGATGATGTGGCGGCTTACTTTGGAGCGGTGCTGCGAGGGAAACGGCAGCGAGGGCGCAGAGCAGCAGAACCACACATCTAAAAAACACAAAAAGAAACATTTCAGCACGTCTCCAATGCAAAGCCGTTTGATTTGACTGCAGCTTGTTTGAATGCTGCTTCCCTTTGCAATCAAGTTGAACAGCAAGAGAAAAAAAACTACGGATTTTCAGTCTGTGACTCCATCAAAATTAAAATATGGATTTTTATGAAGCATTTAGAGACCTTCTTAAGAGATAAAGCAACCAAAAATATCAGATTTGTGAGTAATCTGAGTGAAGATGGATGGAAAATGGCTGCTGATGAGTCTCAGGTGTGTTCAGTGGCAGCTGGGGGAAACCACTTCCCAACCTGAAGGGTTAAATGACTTTCTTTGTGTTTCTCTACAGAACGGGGGGAAAAAACCTCACAAAGCGTCTCTTCTTTTCCAACGTATAGAGAACTACGAGCTGCAATAGAAAACCAGCGCAGACGTTCAAAGAGATGCTTTTAGCTTCATGATGGCAATCTGATGATGAGGGCTTCACTCAGGAGCACTGAAGTTACTTTAACGGAGTTAATTTAAACCAAGAAGCTCAAAAATAAAGTAAAACAGGTAAATAAAAGACATAAACACCTTTTTTAAGGGTTAGTTTGATAAAAAGATAAACAAGGACAACTTTATGTAGTTTTTTTTCTAAACTCAGCATCAGTGAAGTGGATTTCAAACAAATATCATCAAAAACCATTAAAATAAATCAAGATTTAAAGTGACAACTTAAACGGTTATGAAGTGTAAACTTTAGCTTTCATAAACAAGCAGGTGGTAAAGCAGTGACGTAAAAATGATTTAAATTCGTCGGTTGTTTGTTATAAACCTGACATACAATCTGGCAGTAAAAACAGGCGGACAGCAGGAAAAACAACAAAAAAAAGAAAACATGAGGCGTTTACTCACCGTTTGAACATGTTGCTATTTTCAAGCAGGAACTAAAACTCGGACAACGAAGCTTCAGTGAATGTCTGAAGTCAGCCGAAGCAGCGCAGCAGCGTTTTATACTCTGACTCACCTCCTCCTCCTCCTCCTCTTCCTCCTCCAACTTGTCCCTCCTTCCTTCCTTCTGATCACCTGAGTGTTTTCTTTTTAATCCACTTTGAATAGTACAAAGATTCAGTTTGATCATTTTACACCAAACTTTCAATCTCATCACTTAAAAGAAAAGATATTTGGAGTTGAGGGATTATTTGGCATTTCTAACGTTTTCAAACTGAATTTGTTTTTAGTTTTGGTTGTCTGTTGTAAACAGATAAACTTGATAGCTTTGAAATTGATAACTGATGTTAAATATGACTGGAGCTTTTCCAAAACTGGTCATGTCGACATTAGAAGCACTAAGTTGAATCTAATAAGTTCAATATTATCGTTATCTCCTGACGCACTCAGAGGTTTTCCAAGGTTTGTTTTTGTCTCCAAACAAACAGCCTGAAAAAACAATGACCTTAGTCAACCCACTCTCATTCCTTCATATCTTTGCTCATAGATAATTTCACCTATGGGAATGTTCCTGATTGTTCAGTCCTGAATATTGGTTTTCACATGTTTTGACTGTTTTCATGATCTTCTTATGTTTATAGGATGTAAATGTATTATAAAAATAAACTGGCACCCAGCAACCGCGCCACACCTCTTCCTCGATCTGATGCGCGGCTTGAACTTTACCAAACTTTTTCCAGCCTTTGCTGAATCCTGAAGACATCAAGTTGAAACTGATGAAAACTGGTGCGCCTAATAAAACGGCTGGTGAGTATGATGGAGTGTTGAGACCATACGAACAAACAAACAAAAAAAAAATAGAGAATAAAGTTGAAATAATATAAGAATAATGTATTTTTTTGACTTTCGTCTTGTAATACCATGATTGAAATCTGGGTGTAGTGATGGACTCTGATCTGAACCTTCAGAATCACATAAAGACAGTTACAAAGTCGGGTTTCTAAACATTTTCATTGTTAAAATCCCAGTCAAATCTAGAGAAACTCATCCATGTGTTTATCTTTAGTCGCATTGATTACTGGAAACAGCTGTTGACTGCTTTCATAGTCTTTTTATGTTTTCAGGATGTAAATGTATTATAAAAATAAACTTGATTGATTGATGTGAATGTCCTGCTCATTCAGCTTCAGTGACTGTGGAGGCAAAAGAAAAATTAACTTATGTTTAAGAAACTATTTTAGGTTATTCAAGCTTTGTTGCATGGTGAATTATTCTGCTACAAAAACACAAAACATCTATAGATTCACGTACAGCGTTTATGAAGAAAAGGTTACGGTCAGTTATAATATTTAAATAGCCTGTGCCAAAAAGTATCGTCTGACTGTTTTCCTAGGTCCTCCAGTGTGAAGTATTGGATCAATACAGTGAAGCCTGTGCATGTTTCAGTATGCGAGGGTTTTTCTGTGAAACGTGACTCCTAATTATTCACAGAAAACTCACCTATTCATAGAGTGAGAACCTGAAATGCTGCTTTATTAGCAAAGAGGAGCGACTTTCATTTTCCTTGTCCCTGATTGGCTGAGCCCTTAAGAGAAGAAATGAAGAAGACTAAAACTTTTTACAATGCATATATTAATGCATATTACAGTATATTTTGTGTTTAAACTGTTATAATAGGCAGATATAAGCGTTTGAGAGGCAATTTCAGGAATTTATGTATTTTACCTATTTGCAGATGGTTGTGGTCCTTAACAGGGGGCCTAATGAAATACGTCTGAGTTTGGTTTTATAAAATGCAGTGTAATGAAAGAATAAAGGGTATATACAAAAAAAAGCAAAGGAACAGTAGTAAAGTATATTTACATGTTTGCAGGAGTTGGTAGAAGTATAAAAGTATTTTTACACCCACCACTGTTACATCAACAGCATCATCCAATAAATAACTGTCCATGTAATTTAGTTATGATATAATTCCTCAGTATTTCCTTTAATCCCGTCTATAGCTGTATTTCTATTGATTGTATATTGGCTCAATTTGACATTTTGAAAATTGATTTCCTTAATGGAAACATCAATTTTGTAATTTGATGTTGTGCATTCAGTCAGTATTTTGCATTCCTTTATTCAACAAGTGATTATTCAAGCTGTTGTCTGTCCATCATCTCAAACCAGTTCATCCATTCATCAGCTGGGTATTTTCATCAGCACAAAAGCTGCTTATTGAATATTTTCTCTCTTCAGCTATTGTGTGTAAGTCATAGGGATGGGCAAGCGTGAGAATTCAAGTACATCAGGTTCTCTGACTCGACTTACATCAACATTTTATGAGATTCAGACTAGGCCACCTAGCACCCAGTAACCCCTCCACCCCTCTTTCTCAATCAGTCGCATTGATTACTGGAAAAGTGTCTTTACAGGTTTGCCTAAAAAAATTAATCAGATCCAGAACGCTGCTGCTGGTGTTCTGACTAAAACCAGGAAGATAGAGCACATCACCCAGTTTTAAAGTCCCTACACTGGCTCCTGTAGCTCAGAGAATAGACTTTAAAATACTGTTAGTTTATAAATCACTGAACGGCTCAGCACCACAATACATTAAAGATCAGCTGCTGTCATAGCAACCGTTCAGACCTCTCAGGTCAACTATGGAGAAGCAGCATTCAGCTTCTATGCACCACAAATCTGTAACAAACTTCCAGAAAACTGTAAAACAGCAGAAACACTGATTGAAAACCCAGCTGTTTAGTCTTGGTTTTGAACCATAATTCATGAAACATTGACCAACATTTTAATGCGTCATGATTTTGATGATGGCGCTCGACAAAATGTCATGTTTTGTTACTAGTTTTCACAGTTGTTGACTGTTTCAGTATGAAAGTTATTTCAGTTAGTTCTGTGAAACGTGACTCCTAATTATTCACAGAAAACTCACCTATTCTGAGAACCCGAAATGCTGCTTTATTAGCAAAGAGGAGCGACTTTCATTTTCCTTGTCCCTGATTGGCTGAGACCTAAAGAGAAGAAATGAAGACTAAAACTTTTTACACTGCATATATTAATGCATATTACGGTATATTTTGTGTTTAAACTGCTATAATAGGCAGATAAAAGAGGCGATTCCAGGTATTTGAGTATTTTACCTATTTGCAGACGGTTGTGGTCCTTAACAGGGGGCCTAATGAAATACGCCTGAGTTTGGTTTTATAAAATGCAGTGTAATGAGCATTTGCTGAATCCTGAAGGCATCAAGTTGAAACTGATGAAAACTGGTGCGCCTAATAAAATGGCCGGTGAGTATGATGGAGTGTTGAGACCATACAAACAAAAATATAAAAAATAATAGAGAATAAAGTTGAAATAATACAAGAATAATGTATTTATTTGACTTTCATCTTGTAATACCATGACTTTATTCTTATATGAATTTATTCATGTAATTGTTTTTATTTTCTTAGCTTGGCTCAAATATGCCATCGTACAAAAGCATAATAATGAGCCTCCAAAAGATTTTCTCAATGTTTAAATGCAATACATGCCTTAAAATGTTGCTTCTGCTTGTTTAAATTCAACCGTACAGAGAATCTGATCTAAATGCAATGATCATAATGCACATAAAAGCGATTGAAACCTTTTTTGACTTGCAACATGTCCATAGACGCCATAAGATCTTTAAGAAAATTTATTGCAAAAACTATGTAGCAAAGTCAGAATATTCACACATCAAGTAGATTTTGTAAAATAGCATTCATGCACATATAAAAATATACTTTAATTATGCAGACATAAAAATCAAGAATGTCAAACCAGAGCATGAAATGTTTAATAAAACTTGCTGTTTATGCCTAAAATAGTAAAGTTTAGCAGCTCAGAGCGTGAAGCAGGCGCTCTGAGTTTGGCTCAGTTAGACTGATAAGCGTGTAACATCCAGACTGAATTCAAAACATGCATGTAAAATCTCAACCCAGTCAGTTTCACTTCAACCTCCATTTACCCAAAAAAAAAGCAAACGAGACTGTAAACTAACGCCGCGTTTCCACGCAGGAAGTGTGGACAAATACATCCACTACGTGTTTTTGTGTGTGTGCATGATTGTGCAGTTTGCGGTATGACTGGGAACAGGTTTGACAATAAACCAGAAACCTCTGAATGCTTTGTTAGCTTAGCAAGGATTACATCTAAGAACCACTGGCAGGAAGAACAAAGAACTACCTAAAAGTTTTGTTCCAGGAAGAGACGAGAGACGTGTAATAGTGAAGGTAAGTGAGAGTTAGGGTGACGTGAGGAGGCCAAAAATGTTTCATAGAAATACAAAATAAGGGCGTGATGTGGTGGCATAGGGGATAGGCGACCCACGTTTTGAGGCCTTGAGTCCTCGACGCGGCTGTCGCAGGTTCGACTCCCGGACCCGGCAATATTTGTCGCATGTCTTCCCCGTTTCCTGTCAGCCTACTGTCATATAAGGGACACTAGAGCCCACAAAAGACCCCTGGAGGGGTAAAAAAAATACCAAATGAAACTTTTAAAAAGCTTTGACTGCTGTGATAAATAAAATGTTTTCTATTAATTACTGAGAGATAATCCTTAACATGACATATACACAAAATCTACATTTAGTATGGTTTGCCATGAGAAACAAACTTCCGCTTGAATCGGATATGAATCATGACATGAATAATTTTATGGTTAATTCAAGACAAAAAAATTAAAATAGACATTCAATGTGTGAAATTAACATATTTGATATGCTTAGTTTAAAGTTTTAGTGTAGTTTGATCTAATTAAGTCTTACTTTATTTTAAACCAAAAAGTTTTAAAAAGGTAAATATTTTTGCGAGGCTGTGCAACGTCATTAAGAAGTTAAAATATTCCTCATTCACGCTGTTCTTTAATTCTGTTTCAAAGCAATTTCATTTTTAATTTTTCTTTGTTCCAAAACGTCTGTCTGTAGATGGAAAATCCAAAAACAAAACACAAATCTGTCAGTGTCGTCTATAAATCTTTTATTGCTTTCCTTTTTTTTTTTTAATAAGACGCACAATAAGATAAACAAATACATCTTGCACCATTGGTATAACAGAGTTATTAACATAAGCGTCAACATTTGTTGAAATAAAAAGCCACGGAGAGAAATTAAATTAAGAATAAGTGAATCTCTAACAGTAAAATATCTTAACCAGTCCAAAAATGACAAAGACTAAACAGTTTTAGTCCAGAAAAGATGCCAAAACTTTTCTCCTCCTCATTTCACCTCGTCTTATTTTAGTTTTTGTCCAGAAGACCATTAAAGCAAACTATAGCAAAACATTTTGATAGACAAAATTATACTTAAAGTCGTGGGCTACAAATCATCACCATCAAGTAAACGTTTCAACATTTTAAGTTGGAAAAATTCACAAAAACTTTCCAGAAAGAAGAAAAACAGAATCCAAGTCACAAAGTTTAACATTTCTCATCAAAATAATCCATCAAAGTCTAAAATAGCTGCCCTGCAAACTCCTTCTGTGGGAATAATCCTGCAACATGAAATTGATAAAAACCAACTGGTTCCAACCTTTAAACTGGAACCAGGTTAGGTTGGTTTAATCCCGTTCTTAGAGGAATTGGTTCACTGCGGTCCAGTTCAGTTTGTACTGGGATCTCTCAAAGCTGTTCTGACAAATCAAACATCCACATGTTGTTGTTCTCTGACACAGATTATTTTTAAATTAGCACCAACATTTCTTCTGAGCACCATGCATACAAGAGATTAAGAAAGATTACATGTAATTGTGAATAAAAAGAGCAACAATCTGCACTAGTAGTTATAACGAAAGACGTCCAAGTTAATAATTGAATGAAACCACATTAGTCCTGCACATTTTTTTTTGAGAAATGGAGGATGTCTGAAATACATTTTAAAAAGGCCAAGAGAAGGTTTACAAACTAAGAAACTGTTAAGGGATATTCTTTTGATAATTATAGTGAAACGCTGAGTTAGTCAGAGAAATGTGCATTTGTCTTTAGATTGTTATTTATACAATCAGAGTAATAGAATCATTTATTTTCAGAGATTAGTGAGTGAGAGGAGAAAAAGTGAAAGCTAAAACATACAGTTCTTCTTTTAAATCTTTTCAGTCCCGTACGCGGTGCTTCCCTCCCAGCTCGCTCCGGTAGGGAGTTTCAGCTTTTCCATTTTCCATTAATTGGTACCTCCGTCTCTAAATCAAACCCGGTTCAAAGGAGTTTCGGTGGAAAGGAGAAGAAAAACTCCTCTGAAACCTCTGTTATCAGTCCATTCTTCCCAGTAAATAAGCCAAAGTTTATTCTGTCATAACAAAATACATACAGCAACAAAGTTAAAATACAACAGATAACAAAAAACGTTTAAGTTTGTAATAAATCTCAGTGCTCTTTAATAGTCAGAGTTAATATAAAACATAATATATCAATATAAAACAATATAAAACCTGCATGACAAAGTTTTTGTAGATTCAACAGAAAGTTGAGATCAGTGAGAAACATTTAAACCATCAAACGATCAGCAGTAGTTTTTTTTATAACAGTGATTTATAACCAGTTTCTTGAAAAACCGTTTTGTTTTCCACAGACAGACGTCATGATGACACCAAAGAGCATGCGGGTCACTGCCTCATTATTAATCAATCCGTCTTAAATTGATCCGAAACTCAATGTGTGGCACCAACATGAGGTTCTAATCACTTCTATAAACAAATCCATCATCTAATAACAGGAATTATTAATAAGCTGCAAGAAGAATCAAACAGTATATGAATTTTTTCATCTACTTTATGATGAAGTAGATGCCTTGTTCAGATTATAAAACATACATAATGTTCATGTTATTCACACAGTGAGATCCTCCATATTGTTTCCTTCACAGCAGACTCAACTTAGCAGCACCAGAGTTATAAATAAAACCAGAATATGAAGGATTTCCTGAAAACCACAATGTAAAATCTGCTGCTGTGCCTTGATACTCGTACAGCTAACATGAGCGCAACATTTCTGCCATTATCGATTGCAAAATTTAAATTACAACAATAAAGTTGCCCATGAAAACATGTAAATTTTAATTTAATTAAACACGTTTTGATTTAAAGGTTTAGCACTAGGATGAGGTCCCTTTTCTTGTGGCTGTATCAAAATTGATTTATTTAGCAGAACTCCAATGAACAACACATTTTTCATATCACACAAGTCACATGATCAACAACCGGATGTTACTGCTGACGCAAACCATGAAGAAGATGACAGTAAGACGATGACGACTACAATTTCTCCTGTTCTAAACTGTAAGAGCTGCAAGAGATGGAAACAGGTAGATTCATGGAGGATGAAAAATAATAAACACAGAATCTGAACAGGAACTCAAATTATCTAAAAGTGAAGGAGAAAAAAACTGACAAATAATCTAAGAGAAAGAAATAAAAACACAATAAACAGAACAAGAATAAACTAAGGTTGATTCTATATGGCAACACCTTTGAACAATAATGACTACAGGAATTAAACAGTGTATGGCAAGCACTAAATGAATATAAATAGGCATCACGGAAAACTCAAATACAGAGGTCCATAAACTGCATAGATAGGGAGCTTCTTATTTCATTTGTTAAGGAATAACACTTAAACAATATATGTAGTGCAGGGGAGTTAAAATAATTTTAATCAAGATCACAAATGTCCTCAAAGGGCCGGTTGTGACCGAATGTATTGATAAATCTAATATCAGCACTAATGGACCAAAAACAAGAGGACAGAAACCATTCATCTGAAACTCGTCTCTGATTGGCCCGATGTAAATATGAGCAAGATCCTTCTGGATTGTCTGAATTTTTAGTATTTCATTAGATTATAGACATGTTGCTGTAGTAATGTTCTAAACTGTGGTATAAATAAGACTATCACAGATATTCTTCTGATTCTGTGACACCAACTGCTTTTCCGTTGTGCACAAAATCTGTGTGATAACAGATCAGGCTGAGACTGTGGCAAATGGCAAAGAGCAAAGCTTTATTTCGTCTGCAGACGGAGAACAAAACAGCAGTGAGCTGCTCTGAGTTCTGACTTGGAGCTGCAAGCCCTCAATGTATAGAACTCATCACACAATGTGGTCACTCCAGTTCCAGTTGAACAGGTTTCACGCAGGTCAGCAACCACAGGGTGGGGAAGGTGCAACCTCGTCCTCACCGGAGAGTCAGTTAACTCCTTGCATGATAAACATCTTCTTGTTCAAATATGTGAGTTTCCAAGAATCAGGTTTGCTAATGGAATAATTTTGCATAACAAGAACATTGTCAGACCAGAATACCCAGCAGGCGCATCAATTTCTTAAAACTCTGAGCTGGTGACATTCTACAGAGAAACGTGTTAAGCCTCAGAGAATATTCCATCACACTATAATTATCTAAACTATCTGTTCTTATCTGTTAACAAATACTGGCGCCTGGCTGTGGTATGCATGGTGAGGCATTGTCGCCATCAGCCTGCAGGGACCCTTCTGACTGGTTCTGCAGAAACTCTCTAGCCTACATACTCTAACAGATTGAATAATACCAATGTAGTTAAATGAGTAAAAGAATTAAATAAAATTGTTAAGAGAAATAATAAAACAATTTTTACTTCACACCGTTTACCTTAAAATTGTGCAAATTGGATTTACAAAAATTAATTTGCTTAATGGAAACACGTTTTTACGGTAGGATGAGGTGTTTTTTTTTTTTGCCGGCATCGACATTAATGTATTTCACAAAACTGCAATCGAAACCCTGTTTTTGCATCACGAGTCATGTGACCAACATCCGGATGTTACCGCTGGCGGAAAAGACGAAGAACAAAACAGGAAGTGACAGAAGGATGATGCTTTTTAATGAATTATCGCATGATCAAAGTTATCCACGTTTTTAATTGCAGTTCTTATTCAATAAAAACACAACAATTGCGAAAATGTGGTTGTTTGTTTTTTCCTTTTGACAAAGTTTCGTGCACATTTGTAACAAAATTGCAGCTGGAGTTTCTACATTTTTGTTAATTGCTGCGGTGCGCTCGGGTGAACCGGGTTCTGCTATCTGATCGCGTCCTGAAGGTTTTCAAAGAGCAGCAGCTCTAATGAAAGAGGAAAACCCGGCGGAGAAATGTCGAGCCAAAGGTCAGGAAACATTTAATCTCGGGAGCCCCTGAAGTGTTTCAATTCTCGGTTCAACAAATGAGATTACAAGGAGTTTGGTTCAAGGCTGTAAAATACAGCACTGTTTGTGGTAACTGTGTAATGTTGATATACATGATAAGCAGACAGATTTTGTTTATTGCTTAACTCCCACAGATTACTCAGAACAGAGGCTGGGTTTCCAGTGACTGCGTTTTGTTCAGATGTGGTTGAATAGTCTTGGGTTACCGTGGTAACAGGGTTTTTTTTTGATGCAGCAGTAAGAAACTTGTTGCTAATTCATTTTTTCTATGTTGTTTTTTTAGGAAATGTAGCATTAATATAAACAAATCCAAATAACAAACCTTAACTGGTGGTTTTACTGCATAATCATAACTCAAAATATCAAATTCCATATCATGAAGAATTACATTAGTTATTATTATTCTTATTATTAACTTTTATTTTACTAGGAAACAAACATTTAGATTAAAAATCTCTTTTGTAAGAGATTCCTGGTCAAGACTGGCATCAGCACTTATAGAGTTTATAAAACTTTCACAGCAGAATAACAAAGCTGCAGTTTCTTTTCCCCCTCTCAGAGTAACTTCTTCCACTCAGCTCCTTCAGACTAGCCAGCAGCAATTAGCAAACACCTGGTGGAACATCAGCTGAGCTCATTATAGGAGCGACTTCTCAATACAACGTTGGTAAAAAAAAACGTACTGGAGCGACGTTGTGCTTTCTGAAAGCAGAGTTTCAGAAAGAGCAGGAGTTTTTAAAGAGACAGAGAGATTGAAATATCAATTTCAGAGATGAAGTCAAACTTATTATAAGCCATATTTGATAGATACAGAATTTTTATAACAACCGAAGGTAACATATTTATTTGATTGTGGTATAAAATGACACTGTGTGCCTGGAAAAAACATACTGGCCCTTTAAATTATTTCACAACCTGGTATATTTACCACTGTCACTCAAATCAGAATCTTCACTCAGTTCATCCACATAATACTTTATGCCTTTAAATCGTTATTGACTGGAAACTTCACATTTCAAGCAGCTTCGATTATTCACCTTGATTTTCTAATTAAATGCTACAAGAATCCACTAAAAAAGCTGGTTGACCTTTTTCTGAACCTTTTTCTGGCATGATTTCTCCTTCCACTCAACTTTCCTTAAATATGTTTCACTACAGCAGTGCAAGCATTTAGCATTTAGCATGATTTTACTTTCCTTGTAAATACTGCCATCAGTCTTGGAGTCTTGGGTCTAAATGGCCGTTTTGGTCTAATTTTGAATTTACCCTTATATTTTCACCATAAAAACTATTTACCTTACCTTGTTTGGTATCATTATTTTCAGAACATCCTAAACTTTGTGATTTTACAGTGTTTGTTTCATTTTGACAAAATTTATTATCACATTGGAGCAAAAAACACACAGAAACATGACGTCATGCCCGCCACAGGGCGGGCGTCGACCTCAAAGGGTTAATGTTTCTGGATTAAAAAGTTTTCTTTTCTGTTAAAGGTAATGTTCTGCTTTCTTATGATAAACTGAATTTCAGATTTTCGGAAATCAACAAAATGAACTACGAAAAACATTTGAATTATTATGTTGTGTAAAATAAATATGTGCAGTATCACTTTTAAAATCTTTTACTAAAATTAATTTTTGAAATTCCAACATACTGAGATGCACTTGATTTTGTTGATTTTGTAAGTAAAAAATAATGTTCAGTTTTGACGCCATTTTGCAAAAGTAGGCAAACACAAAACATTACAAACGTAAAAAGTCAAACTCAGCCAGAAGCCGATTCAAAGAACCAACAGCTGATGGAGAAATATACAAAGACAACAATACCTGGAATGATCAGCATGATGATTTGAATTGCAAACTGAGTTTTAACATCCAACTTTCATGTTTCCCACTGGAAGCTCAAACACAGTCCAACGTCGTCCCTTTATTCATGACAGGATTCAACAGCAGTGTGTTCACAAATCCTCAGAGCTGAAACCAACAAACTGGTTTTTATCGTTAAATTCCAGAGGATTCCCACTAACTAAAGTTTTTGATGCGTCTCTCCCTCCATGAGTGATGAAACTCAGAAACATGTAAAAAGTCGATCCCAGCATTCAGGTTTCTTTAGATTAGCATGTAAAATTAATAAATGTTAGGAAATCAATGACCTCGTCAGCCTGTTGCCTGGTATTTCATAGATGCATCACGTAAATAAAATCACCCTAACACAACTGCACCGCCGGCTACGTTTTGGTTTTTTGGGGGGACATTTTGGATAATTTCTGTGCCATTTGTCATGAAAAGGTGTGAAAGCGGTGAGGGAAACGCAGCAGACCCAGATGAGATGAAATGATGATTTAATGGTGAAAATATCCAAAATGACTCAGTCCAATGCACAATCCGAACAGTCCACAAACCCGGCAGCACAGCAGAGTGGAAGCTGGGGCTCAGCACTGGTAGCAACAGGTCAAACGATTGGACAAAAGAGACTGGTGCGACAACAACGCAGAATTGACAAGGACCCGAAGGAACGCAGGTGGGGTTAAATACCCAGAGGGTAATCACAGAACGAGACTCAGAAACACAGAAAACTCAAAATAAATACACAGAAAACTCAAATCAACACACCATTAGCATCACAGCTCTCTCACTCAACATGTTTGTCTCTACAACACGATTAGCTCAACAGAGGAAGATTCCCTCTGCTCTATCGGGACGCATGAAACGAAAAGTGAAGCTCAGAGTTTGATCAATCTGAGCTTAAATCTGTCACTAATTATCTGGTTACTTTGTTAAAGCTGCAGCATTTAACTTTTACTAAATATATACATATAGATATATATTTTTTACATATTTGTTGAAATTGTCACTATGTCGTGACAATATGAGACAAATAATCTGTGAAAAAAACGAGAAAACTCTGCCTACTCCCAGTCCAAACTACAACAGTCTTAGTCCTGTCAATCATGCCATGTACACGCTGCTCATGCCCCTCCTTGCTCTCTGCTACGCTACAGCTTTGTCCTGTTAGCAGTGTCTGCCAGGAATGCTACAGCTAATTAGCATGGTCGCTGATAGCGGCGGATAAACTTTTATCCTGTAATGGTAAGCTGTTTCTCTGCCATTAGCACATTGAGCAGGGTGTACATGAGCTGATTGACAGCGCTAAGGCCCTCCTCCTGGCTCTGATTGGATTGGTTTTGGTTGGTTGCGTCTCTTCAGAGGATAAAAGTAGCAAGGTGTAGCGATCAATCTTTTTACAGACTGTCTCATGTTAAACTGTCATGAAATGGCGCCACTTTTAAAAATATGTAGAAAACCTTTTTTTCCCCATTAAATAAAACTTACATACTGCAGCTTTAGTAGAGTGTTGGAATCTTCTTCCCAGATGATCAGTTGATCTTTAAATGTGGGGGGGCAGGGGGATTGTAGTGATTTGGCAGCAAAAGTAACTTACTCTGTCCTGGCACAGCAGAAGACTGTGAACATCCAAATTCTGGATTCCTGGAAACACAAACTGTTGACAATGGAAAAGCAATAAACACATTTCTAAAAAATGCTAACAACCACTGGAAGACAGGAAAACTTTATAGTTGATTGAGAGAAATCAATGGATTTTGCAAAAAAACAGATGACATAGGATCCTCAATGAATTAATTTGCTTTGGAGTATTATCAGTAAATTGTTCAAATATTCAAAGGTAATGTAGAGTTTTTACACTTTAAATTTCAGTGTTTTTCAGTAGTTTAATTTGTATTCCTGGCTCTGTGTGCAAATGAATTAAGATCTGAATTCAATCAGTTTATAGTTACGTTTTCACACATCTTGATACATTCTGCAAGCATCCAGAAGGCAGTTAAACCCAAGAGTCTCAGAAGATTATTAAATTACAGGAGTTGTGTCTTCTCCAGGATTTCTGTCTTTTTCAAGCAGTTGGAAAGTTACACCGTATGATAAAACAGTGACTAAAAAGCTGCTCGAATAGTATTATGTATGCTAAGACAAAAAATAAACTTGAAACCTATTTTCTTGTTTAATTATTTGAAATTCACAAATTCCCCATTGAGGATTTTGCAGCTTTCTATGTTCATTTGGGGAATTTTTTTCCCCATGTATTAGAACAGAACAAAACCGTTTATTTTGGTGACATCAAGGTAAACTTCAGGCTAAACAGAGGCAGTTTCTCTGTGCCCACTCACAATGCGTTGGCCCAAGGCTGGACGATAACAACGGTTATCACATTGGTGTGTCTTGGAGAAAAAAACAGCTAGCATAGCGGAATGGGGAGTTTTTCTTTCCATAGCCTTTTTCTCTCTTTTTTTTTTTTTGCTAACTTTTGGTCCAGTTTCAGTTCTTTCAGGATCTCGTTTTTTCTATCTCGTGTTATCATTTAGAACAAAACCTCCCGATGAAGCTTAATCAGTGTTTTCCTCTGGAGGGGTAGACGTTGGTTTGTTTGAAAGCAGCAGTGACAGATTGAACAACTGACTCAGAGCCTTTATCCACAACGTTTTGTCTCTTTTAAAGGATGTTTTTGTACCTTCTTCTCATCGATCGCTGACAATGGGAACCATCGTACAAACCAGACAATAAATAAATAGGTGAGAAAAATGATGGATGGTTGTTTTTTCCAGCTTTTCATATTTATTCCAAATTTTAAATTAGTTTTTATACATTTTTTGGCTAATGGCTGATATTCCTTGGTAGTTGGAAAGGAAGTAGGGCAAAGAGGATGATATTCAGTAAACGTCCTAACACCGGAAAATAAACCCAAATCAGTTTCATCAAGGACTGACTGAGTCATGTGACGTTTTTACCATTTTAAATGTTTTCAATTTGCTTGTGGTGGACCTTTAATGCATGAAGAGTCATGTTTAATCAAGAAATACAAAATATATTCTCAAAGACCATGTAATGTTTACATTATTAGTCTTTTTTTTTTTAGCCAGCATCTACAGCAGGGGTCCCCAAACTTTCTCCTGTGAGGGCCACATAACTTGTCCCTTCTCTGATGGGGGGCCGGGGTCAGTTTGTAACAGAAAAAGTGTGACGATTGTAAGAGTGCTAAACATAAAAATGTATTGTTTTTCAGAAAGCACAATCAAATAACCTTTTCTGGATTCTTCAGAGAACAAAAGTCAGGAAATAACACTATTTATGAAATAAATAATAACCAAATAACACTGGGTTCTCCACATAAAAAAAAGGGTTAGGGCCAATTATATGCATGCATAAAATAGTTACTAACTAGTAGTTAATAATAAATAAAGTTCATTACTAAGGAACATTTATTTTATTGCAAAAGTCCAACTTATCAAATAAAAATGCACATATATGAAAATACTCTGGTATTGTTCAGGGGGCCGGACCAAATGTGGAGGCGGGCCGCATCTGGCCCGCGGGCCGTAGTTTGGGGACCACTGATCTACAGATTTAAGCAAAAAAAAGGAAAAAGATGAAAATGAAAAAACAATTTGCAACAGGGATTCATCTGTTTTTCTCAGAAGTGTGAACTCAAATCACATTCAACTCGTTTATATTGTGACTTTAGACTTTCAGAGACTTGTGACTTTACTTGGACTTTTACACCAACGACTTGGGACTCGAATCAGGCTTGAACCTGTTTACTTGAAAAGACTTGATATTTTACCCAAAATCTACAGCATCGTTAATTAATTTAGCTCCATCTGTAATAACAAACGCAGACCGTCTCTCTTTCTTTTCACACAGCCAATCAAATTAATAAAGATTTTTTACAAAGACAGTAACGAGCCCAGAATAATTTCTATTGACTACATGAACTACAAAGTACTCAACAAAAAATTAAGTGAACAGAGCAACGCTTCTGATCAGCTCCCATCTTTTACATAATCAGCTTCATTCGTTGTTAAACGATTCCCCAAGAAAAGGATCAAAAACATGTTTTGATTCAGTTCTTGTTAAAGTAAAAACTCTAAGAACCGTAGGTCACATGAGGACAAAAAACAGAGCGAGAAAAAGGACAGAAATAAATCTGTCGGTGTCTCATTGTGTGTGGGCGTTAACACATGTCAGTGTGGGTGTAGTTGTGTGTCAGGCTGCGTGCGCATTAGCATGCTAACAGCCTCTAATTAGGTTTCTGTCTCAACCGGAGTGGATAAATCAATTGTACAACAGCAACTTCTCAAGAGTAAGTTTCAGCTTGAGGCAAAACGTTAATGTAACTTTAGCAAAGAAACTCTGGGAAGCACAAAGTTTGACTACTTTGATTTTCTGGAAATTAAACAATTAAAAAATAAATGGTTGTAAACTAAAGGTAATTACATTTCTCAAAACTAAATGTAAGATAATGACTTTATAGGATTATGACTGGTTTTTGTCTGCAAATTACTGAGTTTCTTTTGTGAAGAACCAGAGACTCGGTGGATCTTCAGTGGGCTGGTCGTGTTTTTGACCTGCTGTCAGCATGTCAGCCATGTTTTCAACTATTTAACCAGATTCATGGTCCATTTACTCCATTAACTCTAGAATAACTCTAGACTCAATAGGAGAACCATGTCGGTATTTAATGTTTGGATCCGTCAACAATGAGCACCTTAATAACATACAGATTAAATAAATTGTAAAGGAAAATAAAATGAATTTTTCTGATTTTAGGGGTGGAAATAGTGCAGCAACAGTTCTTTATATTAAAATAAATATATTATTTTGAAATGTTAATAATTCACACATCCTTTCTATGAATATAGAGAAATTTGTTGCTCTTAAAATAGCTTAACAAACTTCTATGATGGCTGCTTTATACAACTAAGTATTAGGGCCATACTAAGAAAAAATAAAATTATGAGAATAAAATCATAATATTACGATAATAAAGTTAAACAAAAAAAGAAAATAAAGTCACAAAATTGCAAGAATAAATTTGTACAGGAATAAAGTTGCAGTATCAGGATAAATTCTAAATAATACAAGAATAAAGTCATAATTTGACTTTATTCTCATACTACTACAACCTTATTTTATCGGCCTTAATTCCTTTCATAGCTTTACAAAGCAACTTTCTGAGATATTTTACAAGTGAAATCTTTCCAGTAAAAGTAAAAGCACATCTTGGTTTAGTTTCATGCCATCACTCTTCAAATTTGCTTTATTTGCTCATAGATAAATCAAAACAAGAGGCTTGTTTTGATTATTTATTTCACAAAAACTGAACAAACAAGCTGAAGCAGCAACAATCCGGACCTCATCAGAGAAAATAATCCTGAATATTTTGGATTTTCAGCTGTACCATGCTTACATTGATTGTCACGAATTCAAAGTGAGGAAAGTTCAAACTTAAAATCAGAATAATAACTGATGCATCCTGAAAAAAAAAGTTAATTGGCAAATATATTATTGTTTCTGGATGTTTCTCTGCTTTGATTCTTTATCTAAATTGCATTTTGCCCTATATTTCACTTTACTGCGTACGTTCTGCAGGAAAAACGGACCCAAAAACATTAGAAACAGTGACCTGGTTACATTTGTACACTGAGTCAGACTTCCCACCACCCTGTTGCTACCTTCACTGATGACACACAGCAAGCATGTGAAGAAAGTGGGCTGTTGTTTTACTGGGGATTTACCCTGTTTTGCTTCTTTTTTTCTCTGACTCCTTTGTATCTGCAGCAACAAACTTCAGCCAAACAAGCATGCTCCAAGAGACAAAAAACCCACTCACACACACATCCGGCTGCACACTCATGACCAACGCCAACCTTTTGCACTCAACGTTTTAACCTAAACCCAAAGCTGTTAAAACTTACAACACAACCAGCTGCTTTCCCATAAATTTCACTTCACTCACATTGAGTCAGTCTTGATTTGATTGCGTCGTTTGAAGCTTTCTGATCATCATTTTCTCCACCAGGAGGCGCTGCTCATCACAATTATTAATTCACTGCACACAGGAACCTGTCAACTTCAACTTTTAGCAACAAAAATAATGTTATATCTGTTTATCCATAATAATGTACCCAAATCTCCACTTTCCATACTTTAAAACTAGTTATCAGATTTGGTTTTAGGATTATTAATGTCTAAATTAACTTGAAAAATAAGCTTCCAAACAGGAACAAAACAAAAGCAAACAACCACACATAAAACATAATTTTAGAGCATCCAGTTAGCTAAACATACATGTTTTAGTCTGTGAGATGAATCAGTAAAAACTCTGGGAAATTCTAGGATTGCAAACCCAGGAGTCTGCAGCAAATCTAGAAGAAAAGTTTTAAAATGCTAATTTAAGAAAGCTATTTTTCCTGGGCGTTTTCATGCATCGTGTGTTATATTACCAGGAAGGATAAGGTGTAAATTATTTTGTATCAACAAATTGTGTCAATAGCTTGGAAACGATGTGGGTTTTTTGGCACCACATCTGGAATCAATCAAGCTCATTTTCTCGTGAAAACAATTCTTGGCCGTTTCTGTGTTCAAATGTTTGTATATGAACATGAATATTCATGGTGGAGGAAAAAACTGTTTCCTTGGGGAGAAAAGTTTGATTACACAGTCCTGATTTCCACATCAAACGTTCCTGAAGGAGGCCTTAAAACTGGGATAAAAGACAAGCAAACTGGTGTTTTCCTTTAAAAACAAAAAGACACAACATACATTAATCTGATATTTATTACATCTCATTTCTCAATGCTCGTAATATTCGATTTCTGACAGGCAAAGGGGCTTATGAAATATGATACAGGGAACAATAGAAGCGACACATTTAACGGTTTCACAAACGTTTACAAGAACAATAAAAACAAAATCACAAAACTGAGCAGATTTAATACTCTGAGGTCTGCTGAAGTCCAGAGGCCAAAATCCTTACGCAAAAGACAAAATTTAAAGTGTCACAAAGCATTTTTTGTAATTATGTAGATCATCTTCAGTTACTATCAGCTTCAAATGCATTAAAACACATTAAAAAAATTTGATCAATTCACGTTTCACAGCTGTGATTGAAACGGCATGTTTGTTCCAGGAGGGTCTGACCGAGGTCGGTGTTTGTCCAATCGAACTGTTGGTTTCAGTTTGTTTAACTTTTGAGACTGAAGGTGAATATAAACCAAAGCACCAAAGTGTTTCCTCCTTACTGTTCAAAACAGCCTCATCGTTTCTGAGTGAACCTGTTGGGGTTGATTACACGTTTCTGGGTTATCTTGGGGTGTTTTATTGTGTCTGACGCCGGTTGGTTCTGGACCGTCTCTTGGACGACCGGGTCCTCTGCAACGTTTTCGGCTGGGGGGCGACTGGCTGAGTCGGGAGGGCGGGGATCCGAACGATGTGGGCGGGGCTCTGGTTGTTGTGGGCGGGGCTTGGAGGTTTCGCTGCACGAGAACTGAACTTTTTCTTTGCTCCTTCGTCTGAATCATTACCTTCATCTTCTGCAAGAAACAAAATACGGCTCATAAATTAAAAAATTTCAATGTAAAAATATAGTTAATATATCGCCACCTTCCTAAAATAATGAAAAATTTTTTTTGCCAAAATTGATTTATTTTTTTTAATCTAAGTAATCTTTTGGTGAAAAAAAGGTGATTTTTTTGTTGTTGTTGTTTTTAATGGTGTCATTTGTTGCCAAAATGTTTTTTTGCGCTTTGTTTTGTTTTGCTTTTTTGCAATAATAATAAAAATAATGGTGCCAAAAGTAAGGCGGTGATTTCTTTAGTTTTATTTTTGCAAATAAATAAATTAATAAGGGCTTCATTTGTTGCATGACATTTGTTGTTTTTGTTTTTTGAAAAAAAAAAAAATAATAATAATAAATAAAAAATAATTTATTCATTTATTTATTTTTATCTAAATTAACTTCTGGCAAAAAAAGAGGTGGTGATTTTTTTATGTTTTTGCAAAAAATTACTGAGACCATTATTTTTAGGAAGGTGACAATATTCTAAATATATTTTAAACACGAGACCTCTCCTGTGTTAGTCCATAAAATTATAAGTATTTTTTTCTAATTTTGTTCAAACTAGAATTTACTGTTGCTTCTATGTTACACTGTGTACCCTTGATCATTGGCAAAATATTTTTATTGATTAAAGTTGAAATATAAGAGCAGAGGGCAGATTAAAGCAGCTAATGTTCAGTGTGTGTCTTCCTCACCATCCTCTTCCTCTGCACTGCGTGGAGCGGCTGCAGCAGGCTCTGAAACAGTTAAACAACTTATCACATAGTCATATAAACACTTTACACAGGTGTAATGTTTTATTTATGTAAAACAATAAATTAAGTAAAAACACAGGAAAGTCTTTTGTACCAGGAGCTGCAACTTGCTCTACTGCAGGAGCTAAACAAAAGAAATACAAATATTAAATGACTGAATAAAAGAACAAATCAATACTGTTGAAACTCTAAGATGGTGAATATAATTATAGGACTCTAGTTGGATGTTTAGATCATCTGAGTGTAAATATATCCATGTCTAAAAGTGGAAAAATGGAGGAGAAAGCTCTTACTGTCTGCTGTCTCTGAACTGGTGCTGCTGGTGTCTGAAACCCGAGAAACAAGAAACACAAACAGATGAACTGGTGAATAATTAATTAGGGCTCTTGGTTAGTAAAACTCACAATTTGCACCTAAATCCTTCCATTTCATAATTTTTTACTTCTATTTCTTGCCTCTGCACAAACAATTTTTGTTGATGTTCAACTGCAAATCAGTTTGCTTTTATTTCAGTTGATTATTTTTGAGGAATGATGGGAGGAACTTTCATAAAAAGACTCAAATGTGACTTTTAACTCAGTTTAATTGTATACTATTTTCTGAAAACATTGCATTACACCTTTTTTCCCCATTTATTTTCTGATCTCCCTTTAGGCAGATTGACTATTATGATTATCGATACATATAATTTCTGCAGCAAAAATATGATTATAAATTTACTCAAGTCATTGGGGTTCAAAGAAGGTAAAATTGGTGTTTCTGGACCAAACTTAAAAAGGCATGAAATGGTAAAGGAGTTAAAGAACAAAGTGCTCACTTATTTAATAATAATGTCAGAGCGGAAAACATAAAGTTTTTGTTTTTAAACCATTTTAATCAACGCGTTTCCTACCTGATGGTCCTCCTCCGTAATACTGGGATTCATCTGCAAAAAATGGTTACATTTGTTTATGTAAAGCTGAAAATGTTCACATATCAATTTACTTTATACACAGAGGAAATATTTACATTTATGTTAATTTATACTCAAATTTATAGCTTTTCTTTAAATCTGGTTGCTAGAGACAACATGATCATCAGAAACTCTCACTTTATTGCAACCTCTACTAGTGGAAATTGACCTTTTTTTGTTTGATTTTCATGCAGATTTATGATTCATTTTTTATCATTTTAGTGTTATAAATCCACATCCTAATAAATCCACTTTAAGCATAAGTTTTTATTTTTGAACAGCTCAGTTTCCTATTGAAACCTATTATTATGATTCATTATTGCTTTTCTTTTAGGGTGGAAATTCATGAGCTGTTCAACTTTTTTCTTAGAAAATAGTAAATATTATTTTGGATTTCTGCTCCAGACCCAAAAGCAGAAATGTTAAATTTTGTCTTTAAAGCCCAGAATCAGCTATCATGAGGAAATAAATGTTTTAACAAATTCAAAGATCTTTTACAATTATAGGCAGAATAATTGTAGTCCAGGCCAATTACTTGGTAAAAACAAAAGCAAATAACTTTTAAACATTTCTAAAAACAGAGGGCTGAGTTTGTGATGCTACACTTAAAGTGATCATAAAGTTTTTTTGTTTTTTTTTTATATATACAAGTGTTTTCTCTGGTTTACCAAAGAACAACTAAGTTCTTTATGTTTAAAAAGTCAAGAAACTGCCTGCAAAACTGATTTTTTTCCTCACTGATGTTAATGGTCCAAGGTATTTATATTCATTTACTTTAATGTACAGGAAAACACTGATATTTAAACAGTCATATGTTTATTATAAGCTCTAAGTAAGAATTAAACTGCAGTCTGACTGAGCCTAGTTATAGCAAGAAGTACAACATGGTTTATGTGAAAACAGTGATTATAACTTTATAGTTGAAATTGCTGAATTTACAGTCAGATTCATCAGTAAATTCATTTTATCATCTTAAATATTTGGTATTAACCTGGTTTATTTTCCTTAAAGCTGCAAAGCTTCTTTTAATAAACCTGATTACAGTCACAGCTGCTTGTTATTTTTTTAAATCCCTGAATGGGATCTTTTAGCTGTAGGAAACAAAAAAATAAAAACAAATGTCAGTACTTTTGCTACGACTGAGCTGATAGGACGAAACATCTTTGTTTTCACATATCTATTTATAATCACAGTGCTACCTTAACTGCATCAAATATTGATTTTTCATTTTATGACATTCACCCAAATGTAACTGGAAGTTACACCCAAATGTCTCCCATTGAGTTGAAATATTCTGTGATTTTAGCTAAAAATTTTCAGCAGTGCTTGGTTATCGTTCTGAAAAAATAAATCTTACCAGGCTGGTCAGGAGAGACGACGCTCATGCTCTCTGAAACACCAAGAACAGCAGCTGAGAGGAAACATTTCCAGTTGACTTAACAGAGGCTACACTAGTGTTGCACTGTGGACTGCAGGTGGCGCTAATTGGCAACAAGCTCATTAATTTGCCAGCAACATGTTTATGAAGGCCCTCAACTAAATCATGGTCATGTAAAATCATTTATGTTCTTACTTTTTAAAAAAACTGATTGTTTTCATCTTGTAACAGTTTGTATCTTTTTATGTTGTTTTATTTAGCAGTGATTTAAAAGGAAACCAACTTTTAACTGTTTTAGAATAAGAAGAATATGTTTAAATATGAAAGTGTCAGCATGCTAATGACATACAACTGTTTATTCAAGTTGTCGTAAACAAGTGATTCACTGTCTGGAAAGATTAGTATTCTTCAAAAAAAAAAAAGGGAATAGTTTGATCAAGATTTAAACCTGAGTCACATTTTCAAACTTTAAAGTTTATGCTTGGTTTTATATCAGCGTTTTCATTTATTTATCTTTTTAAATAAAAATGTACTGAAATATCCAGAAGATTCAAGTTTCTTCGGGTCAACAGTTTGTTACTGACCTGTAGGAACTTCATCAGACAATGAATCTTTATCTAACAAAAAGGTTAGAAATAAACATTTTAATGACATGTCATTAGAGTTTTAGTATTCTTTATGATGATGGGAGACACCTGGATGATGGTTACCTGTTGATATGGCTTGACTTCCCACATCTGAAATCATAAAACAGCATTATTGAACACAAATGTAATTTGAACAGAGGTGATTTTTAGATTGTATTTTTAATTAGACGGGATATAATCTTACCATTGGTATCAAAGTCTCCCTTTACAAGCAGGACAAACAGAGAGAACAGAAGAATAATTTTCCTGCAACACAAGCACAACGTTTAGGCTGAGGAGGAGCTTTTCTTCTGCTCTAGAACATTCATGGAAGGTTTAATTTTTATTCATAAACATCAAACCTGATAAAAAATGAATGTTTAACAGTTTGACAAGAGCAGTAAATCCAATTGAGAATCAATCTACAATATTACAGTGAAGAAGTGTGCGTAGAAAGGCAGAAGAAAGTTCTTTGATTACATCAAAAACTGAAATTTGTAAACTGGACTTAAAGTTTACAAAGAACCGGAGACAAGAAATTTCTCTGAAATACATTTTTCCAGACGTTCCTCCTTATTTGGACCATTTTTCTGACCTTTTTCTGACTGTGTCTGCACAGATCTGCATGTGAGTGCCTACAGTCCTGTACTATGACGAAAATAACCATAACAGAGCACCAACGTACCTGGTGAGCATGATGCTTTGAGGTCAGATGGGTCCCTGATGGGTGCGACAGGTAGGCTGGCAGCTGAACAGCTCAGTTAGCAGACAGGAAAGTGTTACAGTACTTCAGTATTGCACTGCAGAAATCTTCTGACTGAGTCTCTGCCAGCGGTTTATATATCGGCCTAAATGTCATCCGGGAAGAGGACGGTCCAACATCTATGCTTCTTTGTGTGTGTGCGTGTGTGGGCGTGTGCACGTGTGTGTGTCAGTATGTTATGTATGTGTGTTTTAGCGTGTGGGAGTGAGTTTCAGGTTTCTGCGTTAAAGCTAGAGTAAGGATCTGAAGACGACGTTAAAATTTAGGCTCTTCATTATCTGTGTCTGACTTTATTCCAGAAGGGCATCACTTTACAAAACGTCTCCCCTTATAGATCATCTTATTAAATCATTAGTCAATTAATCTGTAAACACTTTATAAATTATTAATAACTGTTTATTGTTCATTAATTAAGCTCGACTATATGCTAAAATATTCTTTTTACAAATGCTTAATGTTTAGTATAGTAACTAGATAAAATGCATATGTGAACAGATTTGGCTCTATTTCACAAGAAACCAATGGATTTAATCTCCTCTGACTAAATAATTGCATAATAAACAGTTATAATGATTTATAAAGTGTTTAGAGTTGAGTTAATAACATGTCTATGAACTATTTATTAGCCATCTATACAGGGAGCCTTATTGTAAAGTGTTACCAAAAGAAGAATCTCACATTTTTATGTAAATTTATCACTTTGATGATTTCAAACTTATACCTTTTGATTTGTAAACAAACCTTCAACACAACAGCAAAAGAAAGAAGTAGCACTGATTAAAGGGCAAAACAGACTTTCCATTGTACTATGTGTTAGTAATTTATAAAAACTAGAGACATTTTCGTGGTGTCACGCTGCATCAAAGCTAAATGCAAACATAGAGTTGTCCTTACAACAATTGAAGGGCACCGCACACAGCCACAGTGTCCGTGGAATTTCCTGGCGTCCCCACAGTTCAGGGAATCCCCCTCGAAACAAACACACTCAGTGTGGACTCCTGCAGATGGAGTTTCACCGACTCAGATCCTCTGATAGAACCTGAAGAACAATCAGAGCAGAACAACAATGCCTCGCCTGGAACCAGATCCACTACGGGCCCGAAGCTCCACAGACTGAGGCCAGCTCAGATTGGATCCGCCGTTCTGACCAGAGAAAGTGGTTATTGTTGTTGAAACCTGCGTGTCACTGAATAGACCACCAAATATACAGCTTAGTGTGAACAGGCTGTTATCCTTTTTTTAGTATTTTTTTTATTTTCAATTGTAAACATAATTCAACAGTCAGTTTATTCACATTTAACCAAATTGGTGGCATTAGTTGACCAGTTACCTCCAATAATCTACCATCAGTTCCCACAAGTCAGAGTTTTCCTCTGAAGTCCAGTTCGTGATGTTGCGTTTGATGTACACGTGTTTCCATGTCAAGGCGGAAACCAGGTGAGATTTAAAATGCTTGTGCTTAGTCATGAGGCTAACTACGATTAGCAACACAAGCAGATAGCATTACGCTGCTCTGCATTGTGTGTAATCGAACACTGGGAGTTGGCACCTTGGGTCTGGTGGTTGGGTTGGTCTTGTTGACTCATAGCTGAAAGGTCACCTGCTAAAATCTCAGCTGGCACCAGATGTGCAGGAATGTTGGAGGTGACTACATTTAAGCCGCCTCCATTGCATGTGACCAGTTACATACACATGAGCATGTAAGCCATGTTGATCATCCAGCCTGTAGACTTTCACCACCACTCAAGGCATTTCAGACCATGCATAAGATAAGAAAACAAATTAGTTTAGCTACTTATAAAGTTGCTTCCAGGTATTTTTGGTCCAATTTCTAGTGAAAATGTCTTAGTACATTTGAAATAAGACAAAAGTTACTTACAAGTAACTTTTAAGCAAGACATAGGAGCTTGTTTTGAGGAGATAGCTCCTTAATATTGATGAAAAAGTATTAGCTCCATTTGCAGATGTTTTCACTTATAACACAGGAAAAATGTCGTTATAAGTGAAACTGTCTGCCAATGGAACTACAATTATTTAATCAATACTAAGAAATAACAAACTCAAAACTAGCTCCTATATCTTGCTGAAAAGTTACCTGAAAGTTTTGTCTTATTTCAAATGTACTAAGATATTTGGACTAGAAACTGGACCAAAAATGCTTGGTAAGATTCTGGGGGGGGGGTTTAGTGTAGTTTTTGTTTAGGTTAGAGAATTAGCCAGTAAACTTTTTCAGCATACAAACACTGTCAACTCTTCATGTGTTAAATTAGGCCTAATGAAATAATTTAAATTAATAATCCATAGCAATTCTGTGGTTTTAGATGATAAGATTATATGCATCTAATATAAGAATGTTAATTTCAGTCTTTAGAGACTTGGTGCTTCAAGACTTCACCCTTGACATGAATTTGGCAAAAATGACCTATTGCCATTAGTAGTCCAGTTCCACCATGTTGAAATAAAAAACGTAGCTCTCCACGTAAGGATTCCAACTTTAGGGTTTAGACTTTCCAGGGTTTTTCCCAACTTCAGGTTCCAACTTTTTTCGTCATTTTAACACACAAAAAAGTTTCACGTATCACAATCCCCTCACAAACCGAACAACATGCAGGTAAACCTGAGGTTAGTTCACTCAGGTTTTAATGTGGTTACCTGAACTTTAATAAGCTTCAGTATCTCTGTTATCAGAAACCTGCCGCCAATCTCTGAGGAATTTCTCTGCTTTCGTTTGTACATTTTTCAGTCTTTTCTGTTCTGTGGAGCGACCTATGACTAAAAAGTAGCTAAAAGATGAGATTCTTTATTGATATAACATACAGCGGCACATAAAGATGCTGTTTCCGCTTCGAGGAACACAGAGAACGTATGTATGGGTCTGCTGCCGTAATGGAAACACGGGTAAAATGGATTCAGCCCCTGGAGATTCCCACCTCCCCTCACGGACACGCAGAGTGATAATAGTTGCAAAGGGGGCTTACAAGGGGCGGTGGGTAGGTAAAGGTTATTTTTTTTCTCTGCAAGGGTTGTGTGGTATTTGTGTATCAAAGCCTCTTCTGTCTGAAAACGTCTTTCTGTGTAAAAGGAGAGTTGACTGAACAGGCGAAGAAGCTTTTTAAAGCAGCACAGCTTCATTCAGCCAACGCAGTAGCTTTGAAACACTGTAAGGTCAGATTTACATGTTTATAGAGCTTCCATCCATTAATCAGTCCATCCATCCTTTCATCCATCCATTTCTTGATCCTATGTCTGTCTGGGGTTGTCCCACAGGAGGACGGATGTTCGCTGAACAGAGGATGACTGTAGGGAACATTTCTCTCTCGAAACCTGGTTTTTGGTGAAAACAATTACTATGACACCAACCTTTTCTCAAAGTACAGCAAAGGAAAGCCAGGAAATATTTATCGCAAACTGGATTTATCTCAAACAGAAACAGACGAAAGTTAGCACAACCATACGTGACATATTCTTCCTTTGAATGTTCTCCGGATTTCCTCTGAGCTTTACGAATTTCAGCTTTGCGGTTTCTGCATAATCCCAGTTGTCGGTAGCAATGGAAAATCCCAGTTTTCCATCGCTCTCAAGCGACGGCTTGAGGCATTCTTTTGATCTACACTGTTGTTGGAAACTACTTAACTTGCACAAACTAAACTCTCGTCTTGTACCAGCTTTAGTTGAAAGTCAAAGAATACCAACCTGGTACATTTTGATGACGTCATATCTCTGTAGATGCCGATTGGTCAGGACAAATCGCCATTTGGTGTGAACAGCATCATCTCTGGAGTAGTGTTCGGCGATATTCCTCAATGTTCAATAACGATGGCCAAAAGTCCAACATACAAGTAGCAAAACAAGAAGCAATTAACTGTTTTTGAGTGACAGTGACTCCCTTATAATTATAAATAATAATTTTTAGTTTCCTAATCAGTTAGAAAAGAAGTGTCTCTTTTGAAGCACTTCAGTTGTCACTCAACTCAAACAATGTACATCTAAAAAAATATATTATTTATTTCAGTTCGTCTTATTTAGTAGAACCTCTTTGGTTTTTACCAAACTGACTGTGAGGACAAAGGTCAAACTCCTCACACTGGATGATGTGTCCCACAACAATAACAGAATGTCCAAATTTGGGACATGTCCTCCTGAACGTGTTTTTCATTAAAGTCAGGAATTTGGTTATTAGCTGTCAGGAGCAAACTGATCTTTAAAAGTTCTCTGGACGAGGTTCAGCCAGTGGTTGGTGAGTCTGAGCGTGTGCCAGCACAGTAATAAGCTTCATCTCTCAGATCGCCATCAACGGGATGAATTACAGACATACCAGACGGGATCAGTGCATGAAACCGATCCAGGATCCGCTGATATGAAACTAAAGCTTATTGTGTCTGTCTCCATCAACTCATTCAGTCTGAAGCCACTTTGGTGCCCATCAACCATGACAATTAGCAACGCTAAATCCCCTTTCATGCTAGCCTGAGCAACATTTGGGCCATGTTGGATAATAATAAGGGGTTAGAGAAATGGGGATATCTTATTGGTGTGTCCAGTGTGGGAAATGTGGCTTCCTGAACATCTTTTCTAACTTTTTCAGGAAAATACTGCAATCAAACGTGACTATTATGAAGGAAAAACCATCTTAATGTAGAGGCTACATTCACACATTAGGCTTTGATGCTCCATTTCAATTTTCGCTGAAATCCAAATCTTTTGTGTGGTTGTTCATACTACCAAATATAGCTAAAAACCAGTGATCAGGTCCGAAAGAATGGGCCAAAAATAATTCAAAATGGTGTAAAACGTTCATTATCGCAAGTATTTAACAGGAGTTGTTGCAACCAAACACAGGGCCCAGCTGTCTAGGGTAGCCTTTTTCCCCTTCAATAAATAAAATCATTTAAATCTTGTATTTTTGTTTCTTTAAGTTATTTTCATCTGGTATTAGAATGAATTGTAATCATCTGGAATATTTAAGTGTGACAAATAAAATCAAAAGCAAAAAAATTCTGTATGGAGGTGAACAGGTTTTCACAGCTCTCTATGAATAACCCTTTGATACATTTATGCTGCCACCAACTAACATGTGATCTGTAAACAGATAAAATCAGGCAGTCGAAGAAAGAGCTAAAACTGAAAAGTTTCCACAAAAGCTTTTATTTGGCAATCTTTATGTAAACAATAAAAACTCACCTAAATCAGTCAATCACTACTGTAACTATTGTGATACAAATTCATGGATCTGCCTCACTGGACTACAGTTTATTAATTGATATGACTTATTATTACCAGGTGTGGAACATATTAAAGGATTTACAACAGTTTTCAGTATATTTTACTTTTAGAAAGACTGACGTACATTCAGAAGGCCAGATTAAGCTCACCTCTTGTTAATTTGAAAAGCTACATTGTAAAATTAACACATTAAACCATATTTTACAAAAAAAAAAAAACAATAATCTACACAGTCCAGGAATAATAAAATCTTTCTGAACATCAAAATGAGAGATTAACAGCTCCCTCTGCTGGAGTTTTGAATTTACTTCACCAGTCCATGGTACAGAAAAAGGGAAAGAAAAAACAACAAAAGCACCATCCATCAATCATTTACATCCACTTAAACTTGCAGAGAAAAGCTTCTGCTGGGACGGACTGCTGTCATTTATTAGAAAGAAGACAAGTAATCTTAAAAAGTAATAAAATTAGAGACAATGACCTGGAGAGTCAAAGCTGGATTTTATTTTAAAGCACTCCTCCAGCTCCTGAGACCCACTGCTTTCTTGTGTGATATTGAAATCCAAAGAAATGAGTCAAGATCTCACAAAAGCAATGGCTGTCAGGTTCAGAATTGGGTGCAATTTCTGATGACTTGAGATGCAACATTTATCTCTTCTAACAATTACGTCAATATAAAATCCATGAGAATATACTCCCATCATATTAACTACTAACACTATCCTTAAGCCTGTGCTGTCTTTACAACATGTGACTATGTGTAGCTCAGCAGCAAGAAAACAACTAATAAAAAGTTGCCATTCTGGTCTTGTGGCTTTGTGGGAAAAAGTAACGACAATTTAGACTTTTTTTTGTTGCATTTTTCTAATTTAATTCAACTTTGAGATTATAATCGCTAAATCCCCCATAACCAACTGGTGTGAAAAAAGAACTATGTGCCTTTTACTCAAATATGTTTTAAGTTGCTAATTTTGGGCTCCAGTAGATTTTTACTCATTTAAAATGTCTCCATGGCAACCATGCTTCTCATCTGTGGCTTCTCATGTGCTGAGTTAAACCATGTCGCCGACTGAATTCTTTTCCGCAAGTTAAACATGAAAACGGCTTCTCACCTGTGTGAATCGTCATGTGATCCGTTAAAGTACATTTCTGATTGAAACTTTTTCCACAAGTGAGACACTGAAAAGGCTTCTCGCCTGCATGAATCATTATGTGACGACTTAAAGTACATTTTTGACTGAAACATTTTCCACAGCTTGCACATGAAAAAGGCTTTTCACCTGTGTGAGTGATCATGTGCTTAGTTAAGTGCTTTCTTTGAGAAAAACTTTTTTCACAGTTCACACATGAGAATGGCTTCAACATTGTGTGACTCCTCGTGTGAACAGTCAAAGAATATTGATCAATAAAACATTCTCCGCAGGTCTTACACTGAAAAGGCTTCTCACCTGTGTGCCTTCTTACGTGAATAGTCAAAGAGTTTTTTGTAGTGAAATGTTTGCCACAAGTCACACACAAAAAGGGCTTTTCACCTGTGTGACCCATCATGTGCATAGCTAAATGCTGCTTTAGACTAAAGCCTCTTCCGCAGGTCACACATGAAAATGGCTTCTCTCCTGTATGAACTCTCATGTGAACAGTTAGATTATTTTGTCTACTGAAACTTCTTCCACAGTTCTCACATGAAAATGGCTTTTCACCTGTATGAACCCTCGTATGAACAGCAAGTTCACTTGTATAACTGAAACCTTTTCCACAAATAACGCATAAAAAAGGTTTCTGACCTTTGTGATCTGTCATGTTACAATTAAAATTATCTTTTCGAATGAAACACTTCCAACACGAGAACGGCCTCTGACATGTGGTACTTGATGTATTTTTAGTCAAGTCACTACTTTGAGGAAGGTTTTCCTGACCTTTTTCTTTTGAACCGTCAACATGCTGTTTGATTTTCTGATGCCTCTTTTGTTTCTTCTCTTCGTCTCTCTTTGCTCCAAAGTCATTAGGATTGCTCTTTTCCTGATTTTGGTTCTCAGCTTCAGCAGCTTCCTGGAAGATGACTTGGTTCCCATTTGGTTCTGATTCAGTGTGATCTGTTTGCTCATAAACAGGAATTGCCATAAAGGTACTAGTCTCCTGTTTTTGTAGTGTAAGCTGTTCTTCACTCTGATTGTAAACTTTCTCTTCCACTTTTATCTGCAGATGTTCTAGATCTTCCTGTTCTTTTATCCGCAGGTGTTTTAGATCTTCCTGTTCTTCTTTTATTTGCAAGTGTTTTAGATCTTCCTGTTCTTCTTTTATCCACAGGTGTTTTAGATCTTCCTGTTCTTCTTTTATCCACAGGTGTTTTAGATCCTCCTGTTCTTCTTTTATTTGCAGGTGTTTTAGATCCTCTTGTTCTTCTTTTATCTGCAGATGTTCTGGCTCTTCCCGTTTCAGAGAGGAGCTCCTGTCCTGGTTCCATTGCTCCTTCATACAAATGTTACGCTGTATGCGGTCTGGGAAAAAAAGAAGAGAAAAAGAAGTTACAAGTAAATTGGAGAATAATTTTATTGCTTGACATTAAAATCACTTGAAATTCAAGAGTGGAGGCAGACAAATATCAAATATTTATGTTCTCTTATTGTGTCAGTACTGTTAAGCATTCACAGTATTGAAATGTTGTTTCTCTTTATTCTTTGTTTTTATTATTCCAGATGCTCATTTTTTTGCCTTGCTACTCCAAAAATCCAACCATTCAACTTCTACAATGTTCTGGTCATTCAGGACAATGCGATTGTATCTTTTGGTATAGAAAACCTTCAACAAATGATGAAATATTAAACTTTTAATGCATATTTCAGCAACACTGGAATGATTGGAAAACCTCAGAAATTCCACCAAGTTCTGCAAAAACTCATCACTCTTTCACAGCTAACTACTTTCACATATTCTCAGCTAGAAATGCCATTCAAAATTTAAAATGTCATAACCCTTGGCTACTTCTGCATGTTTCAGGTTTTTCATATCTTTTACCATTTTCATAAAATCCTTCTGCAACTGAAAGCGCATTATCCTGATATTTTGTTTCTATAATGGAGTCCAATGATGGAATTCTTCAACTGCTAGAGGGCTCACTCTAACTCCGTGAAAATTCTTCTAGTCCCCGAACAAATTCTGATTACTCGCTCAATTTTCACTCTTTCCACAACAAAACGTAGGAATTAATGTCTGGATTCAGACATTACAACACTCATAGATGTGAGAATTGCTGTTTTCTGGCAAATCACTCCAAAGCATCGAGGCTTCCACCCACCGGGAATAGGACAATGCATTGTAAGGGGCAAAAAAATAAAAAATCAGCACAGCAGACATATTCTGACATGTTTTTGTAACATCATATCTCCTAAAGGATACAACATAGATACATAAGCCTTGGAATACTAATTGTTCAGACATTCCTGATCCTCACAGTTTCATTTTTTAATACCCTTTACCATTTTGCCATATATTTTGTCTGTTCTGGAGTTACAAACCTGTTTTTCACTAAAATGGCTGATTGAAAAAATGAGTCACTGATATTTTTACCACATCATAGCTACTAAACAGATTATGGCACACACACAAAGCCGTGATTGTTCACCGTGATTTAGTGAAGAAATTATGTTGATAGTCCTTAAGATTTTTCGAATTAGAGGACACAGTTTGTATCAATCTTCCAGATCACTCAGGTCTTTTGGTTCTGATCTGCTCTGCATTCCCAGAATCAAATAATGGAGAAGCAGCATTCGTCTTCTATGTACTACAAATCTGGAACAAAGTTCCAGAAAACTGCAAAAGATCTGAAACACAGAATTCACTTAAATCAAGGCAAAATACCCACCTGCTTAAAACTGCCTTTGACTGCAAGTGGAACATTGATCAACATATTTGATGTGTAATTCTGATCGGATGACTGCATTTGAAAGAAACTGCAATATTTATTGCTGGTTTCACAATGGGTGGCTGTATGATATCTATATGATTTAAAGCATTTTTAACTGCCTTGTTGCTAAATGTGCTACACAACATTTTGATATAGTTGTGGGCTTTAATATTATATTTTCAACAAACTACACGAGTTCTCAAGTTTTGCTCTTTTCTTACATTTCTGCAAGTCACTTCAAAACTAATAGTTCACCTATTTCCCCCCTCTATGCACAACCCAGGTCCATCTACCAGTTTCAGAACCCCTCCGTGTTATTACTTTCAGAAATAATGAGATTTGGCATTAAAAAGAGGCTGTAATGCCAAAAAATGACCAAAAGTTACAAGGTCATATTAATGAAACAGACACAGAGAGACATTCACCGTCCAGCGCTGGGTGTCACTTAAACTCTCCTTATGGATGACAAATTATGAAGCAAAGATTGTCGCGCAAGTTTAGCTTTTATTCTTCTGCTCATTATACCCTCCCTAAAGGGTAATGCAATCAGTTACATTTTGTTTATGTGTAACTGTCACCGGTCTGATGTGATATGGTTATGTAACCATGCAGCAATGTGCGAGAAAAAAAACACAGAATCCGCAACAAACCGCTTCAAGAATTAAAAAAAATAAAATAAAAAATCAGCTTACAACATTCACACCGCATTGTCGCAGGAAATGCATTTTTTCCCAGTTTTTCTTACATGACATGAATAATTTATTTTGTATTTATTGCTAATTCTAACATTTTTAATACTTCTGTTATTATGATTTATTTACTAGACATGCATAGTTCTATTCCTTCTGTTTTCAAATGCGAGTTTGTACAGCAATGAAAAATGAAATAAAAAATAAAGCACAGCTGATGTTTTAGCACCATATGCTTAGCAGAACTGGCTCCATCTTCTTTTTCCAAAAATAAACAGCTTTATCAGTACAACTGAGAGGCCTGTGTTCAATTTCCTGTTTTAAAAAAACAATTATATGGGAGGGGAACAGTTACTAAAATGATCCTCATACAGAATATTTAGAATATTACAGATATTTAGACCTTAACCTGAAACCAAACGCTGGTGGTTCCTACCTATACGATGCAAAATTATCTGGGGAGTCCGGGAGAAATCCAGCAGTCTGCGATGATCATCCATCTCCTCCTCCGACTTGACGATGATTTCTTTAAACTCCGTGAATGTTTCTTCATCGGGAGACATTAAAAACACTGAATGCATTTATTTTATTTAGGTTTTTTTTTTTGTTTATTACAGAAAAACACTAGCACATTCAACAACAGATCGTGGACCGTCTTCTTCTTTTATGAATGTTGGCATCCACATTGTTGCTTTACCGCCACCTTCTGGATCATACCATCATCTAAAAATTTATAAGGTTACTTTCTTTTATTCTGAGCAGTTCTCTTAAAAAACGTAAAATAGTATTTTTTCTTTTCGACTTCATCTAAATAAAACAATGAAAAGCAAGTAGACCTCAGCTCTCTAGTCCCACTTGACACATATTTCCATTAGAGGTAAAAAAAAAATCTTATCTATTATCCCCTAGTTCTTCTACTCCTTGTAAACGTATTTATTTTGACATCTGTATAGCTGTCATTTCGATGCATTATCTCTCTATCTTTGCTGCTGCTTTATGTCTTCTCTAAACATATATATAATTTCACCTGCAGATTTGAGCACAGCTTCATTTTTATTTAAGACAAGGGAATTCTGCTCTATTTTAACTGCAGACAGTGAGAAAAAAGGTGAATGTGTGAAGCAAAAATTAACCCCCAATGTGTTCAGTAAAGTGGCTTTCTTGTCCATTGCTGCAGTTTGCAGATCTCATTTGTGCCTCAGATTTACAGGCGTATCAGAAATACAACACAAAGTTTTGGATCTGGACTTTTGTGTTTTGATGTTGACCAATAGGAGAGATGCTTTTTTTTGCTCCAAAGTCGCTAGGCTTGCTCCTTTCCTGATTTTAGTTCTCTGTTTCAGCAGCTCCCTGAAAGATGACTTGGATCCAGTTTGGTTCTGATTTAGTGTGGTACATTTGCTCATGATAGGTATCAGTCTCCTGTTTTAACTCAAGCTGTTCTTCACCCTGACTGCAGGAAACTTCGATCTCTTCCACTTTTATCTGCTGATATTCTAGATCCTCCTGCTCTTCTTTTATGTGCTGATCTTCTGGCTCTTCTTCCTTTTTCACCTGCAGAGGTTCAAACGCCTCCTGGTCCAGAGTGGATCTCCTCTCCTGTTTACATAACTCCTCCTTATAAACATCTTGTAGCCGGCAAGCTGGATAAAAGAACAGAAAAAAGAGGAATTGTTAACTGCAGTAAAAAAAAAAAAAACACATTGTTTATTATTTATTGAATTAAACCCATCACAGGACACTGATCACAGTGGTTTGAAATCTGAGCAATCTTAGTGCAGATAACCCATGAAAAGAGCACTTTTACTATGCACATTAGGAATTTAAATGGGCAGATATTGATGGAAAATGACAAAACATGTGAATGACAATCTCACTGGGATAATACCCCAAATTTAAGGAGCTATGCGACCCCATTAGCTCACTGCAGATGAAATACTCAGAGGCCTTTTACCTGGTTGCAGAGGACTTTACTCACATGAAACTGATGGACACTCTGCCCAGGTTTTACCAGCATGTCCCCTTTTCCATGTGGGAAGACAACACTCTGGACTGTGTGTACACTAACATTTATGGTGTGTACAGAGCTCTTCCTCTCCAACCACATCTCCATCCTGCTGGCACCAGCATATCGACCACTGCTGAGATGGACTAGGCAAACTAAGAAGACTGTCACTGAGAAAAAAGCCTGCGTGCTTCAGGACTGTTTTCAGTGCACAGATTGGTAGGTCTTCATATGCAGGAAGAGTTGGACCTGGAGGAATACACCTCCTCTGTTCTCAGCTTCATCTCCAAGTGTGCCAGAAACCAGCTATCTGAACCAGAAACCCTGGCTGAATGCTGAGGTGAGAGCTCTGCTGAAAGCAAGGGACACTGCGTTCAGGACAGTTAAGGTATCAGCACTCCGGGAAACGAGAAAAGAACTGACCTGAGGCATTGTCAGGACCAAAGCCACATACGGCCAGAAAATTGAAGGTCACTCCACCACCAACGACTCCCAGCGCATGTGGAAGGGCATCAACTGCATCACAAATTACAACATCAGGGATGCACAATGCCCAAGGGACCTCTCACTGCCAGATGCACTCATTAAGTTCTAGGCTCGCTTTGAGGATCCTAACACCCCCCTCAGCACTAGACTAATACCACCTGGTGAAACACACCCCTCTGTGTGACCACAGCAGATGTTAGGCAGACCCTTCAGGAAATCAAGCCCCGTAAGGCTATGAGCTCCAACAACAGTCCTGAGGAGCTTCTGTCGCTGTGTGGTGGAGAGCATTCTCTAAACCTGCATCACCACGTGGCACAGCAGCTGCACTGAGGCTGAGAGGACGGCTCTGCAGATGATGGTTAAAGCTGCACAGAGGACTGTGGGGAGCAGCCTTCCCAAAACATCAGACCTCTACACATCCCTACTCCACCCATCCTGCACACAGACTGTTCCAGAGCATCCAGCGCAAGACCACCAGGCTGAGAAACAGATTCTACCCATCAGCTGTCAGACTGCTGAACTCGAGCTGCACTTAATTCAGCTTCATTTCACCTTTTAAACTATTTACACACACACTTTTACTATTATATTTCTTAATCTGGGATCTTTGTCTGAATTTCATACCACAAATACGCAAAGCTGGTATGACAATAAAAAAAATCCTTGAATCAGTTCAGAACGCAACAAATTTTTAAGGCGTTGCCACACTGAATCCCCATGGCAACATGTACTTTTCCGGTTTAAAAATCCCTCCATGCTCTCACATTTTCTAGAATTGCTGCCTCTAAACCAGGACGGCATTCTGTGTTTTTATTTCATTTTCAGGGATTACTTGGAGTGTGTTCAACAACAATAACAACAACAAAAAAGAAAAAGAAAAAAAAAATCTAAATTTAAATTAATTTCACAAACATCCCTATGGGAAACTGGAGATGTTAGTTTTCTGTTGCCTCGTGCTACTGAGCAAACTTAAGACAAATTGGACCCAAAGTGCTTCAGTCAGTGAGGGAAATGTAGCTTTCAGGCCACTTTTAAAAGTCACTCAAAAGACGAATAAAAAGAGCCCTGGGAGGTTATGACATCACAACAATGATGTCACAAACATTGGCTGATGATGTCACCAAGAGCACCCTTTGATGTCATAGCCTCAAAGAGCTATGAGTCATCATAATTCTCTCCATTTGGCTTTTGGCCTTGAAGTTGTCTGACCTGCATTTTGTTTTGCTCTGACATTTTTGGCTTTTCCCCCAAGAAAATGTATAAAACTGAGAAGAAGAAGCCAGTCGCTGCTTTTTTTGATGCTGAAAAAGTCCGCAGGAAGAACAGGAGGGCGCTCCAGAAGCTCTTGAACGTCAACGCACAACTCGAGAACGCCACAGACCGCAGGAGCCGCTATCAAAATCGGAAAAGACTGGAGAGAGATGAAAAGCGGTTTTTCAAAGAATCCGAAAAACGGCTCTTTAAGCTGAATTTGGAATCTGACATCTGGTTTGAAGAGAAAGACAAACTGGAGAATCTATGCAAAAGGAGAGATCTGCTTTTTGACGTGCTGAAAAAAACGAACGAACAACTACTTGAGGAACCTGTGATGAAATCTTTGAACAGGGCCGCGAAACAACAGCAGGAACGGCTGACATTTCTTAACAAAGAGTTAAGAAAAAACATTGGTATCTTGTCACGACAACTTGTACATCAAACTAAACTATTTGATGAGTTCACAGAGAAGGAAATGGACAACAAGGAGATGATGGCCCTTCAAGACAGCTACTTTAAAGAGATCAGGCAAAAACTAAAAATGTACGACCTGGTCACTGTGAAGGAGAAAGTAGCGACGAAACAGGAAGAAGTGAAAGAGGTAGTCCAAAACAACAAGAAACTAGTGGAGATGATCAAAACGTTGAGAGAACAAGCCATCAATGTGCCCATGTTGAAATACCAGTTTCTCTGCGCAGTAGATGAGAAACGAAGGCTCTCAGCCCTCAACAAAGAGTTAGAAATGGTGGTTCTGGTCTTAACAAACAGACTTTCAGATCAAACGTCCTGGGAGGCTGCTTACAATGACATAGAGAAGAAGATCGGAGATCTGGAGAAGGCTGAGAATGATTACCTGAGCAAGATATACGAGTTGAAAGCAAACGTAAAACTTGGGACCAAAGCCGCCTTTTACTCATTTTCAAAAGAGAAAAAGGAAAAACAGAAGCTGAACAAACGCTTGAATTATTTCAAGACTAAAATCACTAATCTCCTGCATGAATATAAGGCCTTCCAACCAGAAATTGAGAACTTTCTGGGGAACCTTAGATCTCCTTATGACGTAATGAAATCAGAAACTTTTTCAGCAGATAATTTGAATTCAACAGGAAACGCTGCTCCAATCAGGAAACCAGAACAATTTTCAGAGTCGTCTTCAAGTGAGATAGATAATGAGCAAAGCATCACTGAGGAGTCATCAGATTCCGACCAGAAACATCCACCACCCACATTAAGACTAACACCTCTACAAAGAGCATTTCATTCAGAGGATGAGTCAACAGAGTCCTCCCGAAGAAGAGACAACTCGTACCCCACAGCAGAGGACATGTCTGAAAACAAAACATCCACAGATGACTCAACAAATTCCCATGAAATACGCAAGAATCAGTTGGAGAAAAGTCCTACATCAACAACCAGACATTCAAAATTTGGAGCAGAATCGGAAGACTCAGGCAATTATAAGTGCAAATATAAAGAAAAAACATATTCTCACAGGAGGCAAGGGAGAGAAAATGGCAAAAACAATCCAAAGAAGAGATGGTGGAAGTACTTTTAATGGAGGGAGAGGAAGGATGGATAGGGGATGGGTAGACAGAAGGATGGAGGAATGGGTGGATAGAAGGATGGATGGATAGAGGGTTGGGCAGACTTTCTAACTCAGGTTCTCTCCAGGTGCTCCGGCTTGACAATACCATACAAAAGCATCCACCGCCTTAATTGGTCTCTCTAAATTGCTCCTTGTATGTGTGTGTGTGTGTGTGTGTGTCTGTGGGGGGGGATGTGTGTGTGTTTGTGTGTGTGTGCGTGCTTGGTTGTTTGTCTTGTGTGTTCGTGTTGCCTTTCTAAATTCTCTTTAGCTTCTCTCCGGGGGCTCCGGCTTGCCTCTTTAGAGGGAAAAGCTTCCCAAACTTCACATTTCAATGATGATGCTCCTCAAGCATCAATTCTGTTGAGTAAACAGGATGTGAAGAATAGAGTATTTTATTAAGAGCTTATATATTAACTCATATTTACTATAAATATGAGTATTATTATGTATGTATATTATATTACAACATAATATTATATACAATGTTGACTATCAATATATATTTTGATCACTTCTCAGTTTTCCAGGGCCTCCTGCCCTCAGACTGATCTTCATCTTTTCTTTTAGCTGTCATATAGATCACTGTTATATATATTTATATTGCTATTACTGCTATAAATATATATTTATATATACATATATAAATATATATATACTATTGTTGTCAAATGTCACTGCTTTAAATATAAATATATATTTATATATATAAAAATATATATATGCTATTTGTTGTCAAATGTCACTGCTATAAATATAAATTCATATTTATATTTATAGCAGTGACATTTGACAACAATAGCATTGCTGAATATCATGCTACGTAGTGCACACACTCTGGCCCAATATTTGCACTTCCACCCTTCAAAAGAGTTTTTGAAAGCAGAATTATTTACGGAGGGACAACAGAATATTTCAAACAACTGAAATATTTCGTTCCCCCAGGTAACTTTGGCAAATAAAGAGCCGATGTTTCCACATCTACATGATTTGTTGGTCTTGATAAGAAGCATAAATATAATTAAGGAGTTTCTGAAAAAATAATTAGTTCCCATGTTATGGAGGGGGAACAGATTATTTCAGACAGCTGAAATATTTGGTTTGCCACCTATAACCTTGGGAAATAAAGACCAAATGTTTTCAAATTCTCAAGGATGGATAGTTGTGTCTGTTGGAATGACTGAGTGACCTAAATTTCAAGAAAATTGGTTAATCCCTGCCCCATGTTTTCTGAAAGCATTTTCTCTTTTGAAAAGAGAGATTACAAGAATTATGTTAAGCAACTTAACATAAATGCTGGAATTTAATATTTTCTGCCCCAAAACGACATTAACTATCATAATTTAGCGATTTGAAATATATTTTATCCACTAATCTGATCAGTCTGCTGTTTCCTATCAGGTAAAAATTTATAAAATGCGTATTGAACTAGCTCTGCAAACAAGACTAGTGTTACTGTTCTTACGTTTTCTTCCAAACCAAGCCCTGGAAAAATGTCAAGCAGCAACACATAGTCCATATTCTGTTTAACTTTGGAAATAACATAGCAGGAATTGTACAGTCAACCATCTTGAAATCATTTATGCGAGAAATCAGTCGTTCAATATGCGCTCTGTGTTTTGTTATTTTGTCAGTTAGTGCAAGATCAGCCTGAGACAACTGTTTGTCTGCTGAGGCAAAAGGTGGTATGTCTAAGGACAGACCAAGGGCATTTATCTCATCCTTGATTGTAAACCCTTTGTCTGCCATGACACCGTCACCATTCTGAATATAACCAACATCCTTCAGTTGTTCTATTGTTTCATAAAACCCACTTGCTTTGTGATGGCCTTGTCTGATATTGATCCTGTGAATAATTCTGATGTGAACATTAAAGAGTCACAACCTACGAGTGCCTTGAATGTTGTGGTAGACTTATAATCGCTATATAGTTGACATTGCACACCGTGGGCCCAGGGGGATTCTGTTTTTAATTCTGTTCCATCAATAATAATTAACGTTGGAGGGAAAGTAGCTTTGAAGTCTTTTGGCATGTTATAGTTTGTGTGTGGCGCCAGATAGAAACGGTGCACAGCTTAAGATATATAATGTCAATCCAAGTGTTAAATACTACACCAGCTGACTGTTGTGAAATGCCGAAGCGCGTTGCTAGATCGGATAGACCAAAGTTTTGTCTCAGTCTGCACAGAGTCAGAAAAAGCCCATTTTCTGCTGACATTTCTCTAATATAATTTCATATCTGTGTGTATAATATACATACAGATTTTTCCCCCCATTCTTCTCAGATTCAGCAACAGTATACATACCAAACTGTTTTCGTTCCTGTTCTTGCTGTACGGCCCTCTTCTCTTTCTGTAGGTCTGTTTCTAAATGTTCCACTTTTGCTTGTAAGCGACTGATTTCTGTTTTTGCCATTTCCAACTCTGCAGTCAGCGCCAGCATATCCAGCGGCGAAATCCCTGAAACCAAAAAATATATATAATAAATGACATATATATTTATATATGATGATAATGCTGTTTTGTTTCAGACAAGGAACTTGAAGGCAGATGCGACAGCAGTCATGCAACAGTGTGGCAACATCTGTGTCACAAATAACCCACCAGTGGATCTTCCAGAAAGACATAAAGCGTTGAAAGACCTTAATACTTGAAGCTCGAACCAGAGTAAATGTTCTGAGTGGTTTGAGGCAAGGAAAAAAGGCTTACAGCTTTAAATCGAGTCATGGTCAGGAGAGCAAAGGTCACAGACAAGTTTTTAGAGTCAAGTTTTGACAGTGTCCGTATGCCTCTCAAAATTCCACCATTCTGGATGCTACCCAATTTTTGCTTAGAAACGCAACCCAGTGGCTCTGCTCAGCTGAAGAAGACACACATGTACTATGCTCAGGTTCAAGGTCAACTTATGATCACAGGATGTGATTTTTGTGATTTTATTGTTTTCACCCACAAGGATCTACATGTAGAAGGAGTGTGGCCAGACACACCATTTATGTCATCCATGTTAGAAGTTTTAGCTGCTTTCTATCGAGATCATGCTGTGCATTATTTGCAAAACATGTAGGCAATCAAGGAAGGAAGGAACTGTAGAAGGAACTGGTTATGCTCACTTACACTGTTCATCTGTTTGCACCTCTATCCCTTTGTCTGCATCATTGTTCACCGCAGCATCGTAGGGATCCCTGTAAATAATTCAGAACATTGACTGTGATCTAGATGGTATCACTGTAAATAATTGAAACAAAAGTGATTCTGTTTCTATTCGTGCATCATGTACTGCATGTGGTGGACGATGAAATTGATACTAGATGTTCATATGTTTTTGGAAAATGTGAATTATGACACATGATAAATGATAAAATAACTTTGAATCAGAACTGTGTTATATGTGTACATGGCAGCTAGGCCTGTCGCGATAAACAGTAAATCAATTAATCGCACGATAAATTAAAACTATCAACCTCATTTTAATTATGGGCATTATCGTTTCTTCTGGCCTTTTTCTCTTTCTGTTGATGACACTGAATGAAAAAAGGCTCAACTCCGGTGCTCTCCACTGACCCTCCCTTCCTCATTTCCTTATTGTAAAGCCCAGCGCACACTACACGACGTTAGAGTTGTCGGCCCATTTTCAAAACCTGACAGACCACACATTAGCCAACAAAAATCCTAGGTATAACGGTTCTATCAGGTTTGATCGTGCTGTGTGTGGTGTCCAGCAATGGGCACAAAATAATGGCTACAAGTTCAGTTGACTAATTTTAAAACAGGGCATTAATAAATGCTTTACTACAATCTACCTGCAATGCATGTGGCTAGTGTCAGCGTAAAGTCCTGACTGAATGAAAATCATTATAACCTATTTACGTCACGTTAACGAAGAACAGCTGAAAAGTTACCGGGTTTATCAACTGCGGTAGCAATTTCGCTCCAACTCCTCCTCTTGTCATTTCTATATTCTTTGCATGTTGAATAAACATTAATGTTGTTTCCATATATCATCTCCAATGGACCTTACCAAGCTCCGCCCACAACCGACCGCAAGTCTCACAAGCAAAGTCTCGCAGCCTTTGTTTCTATGTAAACATGACTCGATTAGTGCATCATTTCTACCGGATTTTCACAATATATCAGCTACTACAATGGACAGAGGAACTAACAAGTTCATGTCATCATCTGGGAGGAGGTTACTGGTTTCTCAGTCACAAGCTGGTTGCAAACCTGAGGCCAGCAGGTGTCAGTCAGTTATGGTAGATCTGAAATTTGGTTTGATGACGTCAATATGAGAAGCTAGACTGATAGGAGGAACCAAAGAGCTCTGTAAAGGTAAAGGCAAATCTTCAGAAGTTGGGATATAATTAATTTAATTTCACATAATTATCGCGGTAGAAGCCATTTGTTTGTTAAAATTTTATGACATATATTTGTTCTACTTGATGTTTGTTGTGAATGACATAAACTCACCAACGAACGAGCTAATTAGTCCAACGTTTAGAAACTACAGCGGCTGTAATGCGCCACAGCAAAGGTAAACAAAGGTAAAATAACCCGAACAGGTGATCAACTCAAAACTACTCCTACCCTTTTACTCTCTCTTTGTAGTTTAAGCACACCTGTTACCGTGGCAACCGCCCCACAAGACGAGCAAAGATTACGTTAAAAACATAACATTCAGTCCGTTACGATATCAAGTTTCCAGGCTTGGTATTTATTTCTCGATTATTAATCAGCGCTTCCCTGAACACAGCGATGGTTGATTGACTAGCTGTACTTGGTGCTAACGTGGCTAACAGGAGTAACAGTTTAGTCCAAAGCCTTTTCTGCTAAAATAAAATCTTTAGTGTATGTCAGATACAGACACATTGCATATTGACTGAGACTGAGAATCCATTTTATTTTTGGTTGTTTTGTTTATCAGCTCCAGTGTTAAGAGTTCTTTTGAAAATAAAGTGTATCTATCTTTGGCAGGAAATCGCATGCATTATTACGTCATTTCCATTAAATCAGTGTAAAATGGTCTTCAAACAATATTATCGTTTACCGCAATAATTTTTGAAACAATTAATCGTTCAGCAAAATTTGTTATTGTGACAGGCCTATATGTGACTGTGTGTACTTACAAGCTGCCTGCTCCAATCCATGGTCTCTTGTCTTGACCGTCTTGTCTACTTTCACTTTCTGATGCTCTTTTTCGTGTAGGCCTTGCTTTACGCACTCGGATTCTGTCTGCTTGTGCTGGATAAGGATGGGACGCTGTTGGCCCATTCCCGCCAACAAAATGCTAATAAATAAATAAATAAATAAATTGTAATTTTTAAAAAAATGCAATACATATTTATCATAGATACTGAAACAGTTGGTGAAACAGTATTCCACTCAATTAAATCTACATCAGACTACCAAATGCGCAACACTACTGGAGCTGGAAATCAGTTTAAAATGGATGATCACTCACTCAAAACATCCCCATTCACTAAACAGAAAGAAAGCAAAGCAATAATACTTACACCAGCACACACTCCTTTGTTCTTGTTGATCCTGCAAAGGTTGAGCTGCTCATGCGGTCGTCCACAAGCTTTGATCCAAGCAAGGCATTCTGCTTCTGGTTTCGGAAATCTGTGAATTTTACTACCGCAGATACGATCAGGATACCGGACATCACCAGTACAGATACCCCACTGGCAATGGAGAACCATTATTTTCCGATTGTTGATGCAAAAACTTTCTGCTGGTCTGCTAGTCCTGCTAGTCGGGAAGCGTGTGTTTGTGAGACGGCCACGCACGTGGTAGCCGCGCTAAAAATAGAATGGGCATCAGCCAATGAGACGCGGCCCCTCCGGTAAGCTCCATTATGAATACACACAACGGTTTTTTTTGTTTTTTACCTCGGATATGACGTCAAAAACCCAACTCAAGAGTTTCTACTCCCCTTTTGCTCCGTTTGTTTAATTTTCTCTCTACATCAGGAGTTTTAACAGCATAATTGTGATGTTTGTTCTACTCTTAAGAAAATATTTATACAAGAGGGAAAAAGTTATTAAAGCGTCATATATTAAGACCGCAACCTGCGTCCAAACACTGGAGTTTCGTCCCTATTTGGTGAAAAATACTCTGAACGTTTCTTCAGCCGTAGTTAACTGCTCGTTGATAACCTTCCGTTGAAGCTGGACAGAAGACATTGTTCATGGAAAACACTAACACATTCACCAAAACAGACCAGCGGCCATCTTGTTTTTCTTCTTCTGTAGGGTTTTCCGACTGTCGGCATTCATTTTGTTGCATTACAGCCACCTGCTGGACTGGATAATCATCGCAGCTAAAGATTTCTCAGACAGATCTCTTCAAAAAAACGTAAAATCTTCTCTTCCACTTTATTTAAATTACTATACTATACTAGTATTGCAGTTCCCCGTAAATTCATGGGTAATATTGTTCTCTGACTCATATTGTTCGTCATAACAACATCAAATAAGAACCTTCCCATATTAAAAAGTAATAGTAAGAAATTCTAATTCTGCACACAATTACTCATCCCTCAGTTGTCTGCGGCAAAATATCTGTCTGTGCTCTTATCTAGACAACTACGGATGCCCCAAACTCAAACACTTCCCCAAACTCAGACAACGTTTCACAGGACAGTCAGGAGGGTAGCTAATATGTTCTTAGATTCAAATTCTCTTCTTTTGACAAATCAAAGTGAAGCTGTAAAAAAGTTAATTTTATAAAGTTAAAACTGTACCAATCTGAGGGTTAAAGTATAATTTTCAGGGAACACATAAAGCAGTAGCAAATACAGATGAATAATGCATTAAAAGCAACATTTATAGAGATGTCAGAATAAATCTGAGTTTACAAGGAGCAGAGGGAAAACTCAGAGTTAAGAGATAATTATGTGTAGATTTAGAATTTCTGACTGTTACTGTAATATAGGAAAAGTTCTTATTTGGTGTTGTTGTAACGAAACAGTGAAACATGTTGCAGGATGTAGGAGATATGAGTCAGAGGAAGAGATTACCCATGGATTTGCGGAGAACCTTAAATACTAATATTGTATTTGTTTTATTTAAATAAAGTGGCAGAAAAAAAATTATGTTTTTCGTAGAGAACTGGCACTGTATGAGAAATCTTTAGATGTGATGATCAAATTATCCAGAAGGTGGCGCTAATGCAACATTATGAATTAATAATGCTGCTGGGGAGTTTTATGTAGAAAAAGCATATGATATGTTATGGAGAGATGGGTTAATGATGAAATTACATCATTAATTCATCATCATCAGATAGATATAGGAGGAAATATGTTTAATTATGGGATTTTTTTAATGTGCTAGAACTATTCAAGTTAGAAAAAAATGATCCATGTTTCACAATCATGTAAAATAGAAAATGGAAATCCTAAAGGAAGTGTGGTAAGCCCAACATTATTTTCAGTTACAATTAATGATATATTTTTTAAAAATTATCTTTAAGTTTTACCAAATCACTTTTTGCCGATGATGGAGCGTTATGGAAAAGGTGTAGAAATTTAGAATATCTTATTTTAAAGCTTCAGGAAGGGACAGATAAAGCGGGTAAGTGGGGTTTTGGAGATAGAGCAAAGACATTTAACGTATGTAACCAAAAACTTAGTCCAACAGTATTGTGGCCTTTTGATTCATTATCTCTATTGTTAAGTATTGAAAAGGGAAGTACAAATTTATTATATGAGGTTATGGCTGTACAGACTATCTGAACAAAACAAAAATGTAATATTATTTTTGGAGTCCTGCTCATGTAGGTATTTTGGATAATGAAAAAGCAGATGGGTTGGCTAAGGAGGCTATTAAAAAGGAAACTATTCATATGCCAATAAAATAAATCTGTATGCACAAGTATTGTTGGAAAGAAAAAAAAAACTTACTTAAAATCATGGCAGTGGCAGCTATTGCAGCACTTCTGGTGACAGCTGCTATAAGCTACCATGGCTGCCATGACAGGTCACCGGCAGGTCGTGGCAGTCATGGTAGCTTTTGGCAGCTGTCACAGGAAGTGCTGCTATAGCTGCCGCTGCCACGTTTTGAGCCTGCTGTCTCTCCCTTAGGGTCACCGTCCCGGATCTGCACAACGCACCCCGTCAGACCCGGCACCGGGCTCTCACAGTATCGCCCCACAGACTAATGGTTCCTCTAAAAGCCAATGAAGAGAATTATATGTTTTTGATCTGTGCAGTTTAAGGGAAAAAAAGCACACGATCTAAAAACACTGATAAAACTGAGGTAAGCCTTTTAATTTAAAAAATCTAAAATTTTTAAAGTTAAAATCAGAGCAGCATCCAGCAACAAGTGATCTCTAAAAGTCACCGGGAAAATCTGGCATGTTTTAAAAAATGTTAAAATGGTGTTTAAAACTATGAATACGATCAGAATAAGCTAAAAAGATTCAGTTTTCCTTAATGTGGGACCGTGTGTACTGCCTGGAGCCTGCGTGTATCCGCCTCCATACATCCACCAGGCCATGAGACGAGACCAGCTGCCTCAGAGCATGTTGGGCCGCCAAATGAGGCTCTGCATGATTAAGGTTGTCCATCTAACGGGTGAATTGAGTTTCCTAAATCTGCTGGGATTTACCCTGTCCAGAACTGAAGTAAACTCTGTTTAAGCTGATGTCGAGAAAGACTCGCCTGGTTTCTGACGACCTCCATTCAGATGTCCTACCCGTCTTCCCCCTGTGAATTAGCCAAACTGAACAGCCTGCAGCCAACTAGTTTCACAGAGCACACCTGCAGGTCGCTCTTTCTCTTTATTACAACTTGCACTTGTTACTGAACCAGGAAAATGTTTAGATTTCATTCTTTAAAACTTTCTTGCATTGAAATAAGGAATAATCTCACCTATTTTTATACATCTGCAGGCTGGAAACTTACTTACTCTTCTTCCAGGAAACCTGCTCCTCCTGTTTTATGACTCTCTCTGTCTGACTATGATTTCTTATGATTAGATAGAAAAAAGAAATAGAACTAAAGCAAAGTTTGCAGGAGACAAAAACACCACACACAACCAGATTGATTTTATTGAAGTTTAACTTTAATGTTGGGCCTAGATGTCACTTGTGTGATTAAATTTAGAGGTAACTTTATTTATTGTTACTGTTAAACTAAAATCTCCAGCATGGGGAAGTGGGATGATCTCGGGTTTTCTTGACAATGTGTCTTTATGTAGAAAATTTGATACAAACCATCACCATCTAATCTTTTTCATTACAGGGCATTTTCTCCCATCTGATATTACTTGCTTTTTAAATTTAAGATTACACCCTCTAACCACTCAGTCTATTTGCTGTATTTTTCACATGGGTGGGATGTCAACTTCCCTCAGCTCCCCATCAAGAGTGTTTCTTTTCTTACAGGCTGCAGCTACAGTGTCAGAGATAGCACCGAGAGCACTGAGACTGCAAGTTGACCTTTTCACTGGTCCAACCTGTGCTTTTGCAGAAGTAACGATGTTCAAATAAATCCCAAGAAGCATGAAAAGCACCATAATATAATGTTAACATGAGTGCTACAATAAGATTCTGGAACATTAAAACTTTGTGTGATGATTACTTGTTATAATGCATAAATGAATAACACTGAAAGTTACAAAAAACACAAGACAGCCGTTGTTGTTGCTAATTTTATTAACGAGTGCTTTTACACGGACAGGCCGGTTAAACTGTAAATAAAGTAAAAACAAAACATCAATACTTAGTATTACAATATTCAATAAACACAAACTTAAACATAGATTTAGGAGCTAGGCTTGACTTGACTAACAGGTTATAAGGCAAAGTTTACTCTTAGAACACTTCGTAACATAATAAACATTTACATTCAAATATCACAGTGCAGTAAAACACAGCTAGCATTTAGCTAATTAGCTCTAGCAAATTCACCAACTGCACGTTTATAACAGATAACAAAACTCAGTTTTCTTCCTCCTCACATAAACTCACGTACCAACGCAAAGCAACTACAGAGCCCTCTAGTGGAATAGGAGTGAATCCAACACTGAATAAGAATGATTAAATATTTTTAATCCAAACATAATAATTACTTATTTTAAGGCACGAATAAGTAATAAAAAACAAGAATGAGTAGAATCAAAAAAACAATGGTTTTGTAAGCAAAACAATTACAAAACAGCAACAAAAAAAAATGTCTCTCAAGGAAAACGTGTCAGAGATGCACATTTCTAAGAATCCAAATTTCAAGATACAAATGATCACATTTAACAACTTAATTAAAAAATGTCACCAATTTATAGATATTAAGCCCTCTAGTAAATAACACATTTTTATCCAAATGCCATAGATAGTGAACTTCTAAGGCTTTTCACTGGTGTGAATCATTACATGCCGAGTTAAATGATGTTTGTGACTAAAACATTTTCCACATTTCAGACATAAAAATGGCTTTTCACCAGTATGAATCCTCATGTGCTTATTTAAATTCCGTTTTTGATAAAAACGTTTTTCACATTTCCCACATGAAAAAAACTTTTCATCTGTATGAGTTCTCATGTGAGCATTGAGAGAAGATTCACCAGTGAAACTCTGATCACAGTTCCCACATGAAAAAGGCTTTTCAACTGTATGAGTTCTCATGTGAAAATCGAGTAAGAATTTGACAGTGAAACACTTTCCACATTGTACACATGAAAAAGGCTTTTCACCAGTGTGAATCCTCATGTGCTTAGTTAAATTCTGTTTTTGACTAAAACATTTTCCACAGTTCCCACATGAAAACGGCTTCTCACCAGTATGAGTTCTCATGTGAATACCGAGAGCAGATTTAGCAGGAAAACTCTTACCACAGGTTACACATGAAAAAGGCTTTTCACCTGTATGAATCCTAATGTGCTGAGTTAAATTCTGTTTTTCACTAAAACTTTTTCCACAGGTCACACATGAAAATGGCTTTTCACCTGTATGAATCTTCATGTGCTTAGTTAATTGCGTTTTTTGACTAAAACTTTTTCCACAGCTCAGACATGAAAAAGTCTTTTCACCTTTATGAGTCCTCATGTGAACATTGAGAGCAGATCTGACAAAGAAACGCTTTTCACACGTCACACATGAATAAGGCCTTTCACCAGTGTGACTCATCATGTGCTGATTTAAATTATGTTTTCGACTAAAACTTTTTCCACAGGTTACACATGAAAAAGTCTTTTTACTGGTGTGACTCCTCATGTGCTGAGTTAAATTATGTTTTCGACTAAAACTTTTTCCACAGTCAACACATGAAAAAGGCTTTTCACCGGTGTGAATCCTCATGTGCATAATAAAAATCCGTTTTAGACTAAAACTTTTTCCACAGGTCACACATGAAAAAAGCTTTTCACCTGAATTAGTTTTCTTGTGAGCATCAAAGGCAGATTTGAAAGAAAAACGCTTTTTACAGATGACAGATGAGAAAGGCTTTTCACGAGTGTGAATCTTCATGTGCTTTGTTAAATTCTGTTTTTGACTAAAACATTTTCCACAGTTCACACATGGAAAAGGCTTTTCACCTGTATGAGTTCTCATGTGAACATCGAGATAATATTTGACAGTGAAACTTTTTCCACAGTTAACACATGAAAAAGGCTTTTCACCTGTGTGAATCATCATGTGCAGAGTTAATTGCTCTTTTAGCCGAAAACTTTTTCCGCAGTTAGCACATAAAAATGGCTTTTCACCAGTGTGAATCATCATGTGCTTAGTTAAAGTCTGTTTTTGACTAAAATATTTTCCACAGGTCACACATGGAAATGGCTTTTCACCTGAATTAGTTTTCTTGTGAGCATCAAAGGCAGATTTGGAAGCAAAACGCTTTTTACAGATGACAGATGAGAAAGGCTTTTCACCTGTATGAATCCTCATGTGCTGAGTTAAATTCTGTTTTTGACAAAAACCTTTTCCACAGTTAACACATGAAAATGGTTTTTCACCTGTATGAATCCTCATGTGCTGAGTTAAATTCTGTTTTTGACTAAAACATTTTCCACAGTTCAAACATGAAAACGGCTTTTCACCTGTATGAGTTCTCATGTGAATACTGAGAGAAGCTTTAGCAGTAAAACTCTTACCACAGGTCACACATGAAAACGGCTTTACACCCATATGAGTTTTCATGTGAGCATTAAAAGCAGATTTGAAAGCAAAACGCTTTTCACAGATGTCACATGAGAAAGGTTTTCTTCTTTCCTGATTTTGGTTCTCAGCTTCAGCAGCTTCCTGGAAGATGACTTGGTTCCTGTTTGGTTCTGATTCAGTGTGGTCTGTTTGCTCATCAACAGGAACCACCATGCAGGTATCAGTCTCCTGTTTTAATTCAAGCTGTTCTTCAGCCTGACTGCAGTAAACTTCTTTCTCTTCCACTTTTATCTGCTCATGTTTTAGATCCTGCTGCTCTTCTTTTATCTGATGATCTTCTGGCTCTTCCTGTTTTACCTGCAGAGGTTCTAACTCCTCCTGGTCCAGAGTGGAGCTCTTCTCTTGGTCACATAGCTTCTCCTTATAAACATCATGTAGCAGGTAATCTGGATAAGAAAACAGATAAAAAGAGGAATTGTTAACTTTACTGAAGTACACGAGGAATGACTTTCACCATTCAAGACAGAAATCACAAAAAAAGGCCACTGAAAATTCAAGAGCGTAGACAGATCAGTTGACAAATTCAGCTCGTATTAAAAAAAATGTATTTATTATGAAATCATTTATTGTAGGCATTATAGTTTGAGTACGGCTTAAAATTTCTATTCATTTTGGAGCCATTTATTCTTTATTGTTCTTACTCTGAATTTTGTTAAAATGTATTCTTAGTTGACTTTATATTTTTGGGGTTTATTTACTGAGTTTATTTCTATGTTAATTGTTTATTTTTTGTTCTTGATATCTACTTTTCTAAGTTAGACAGGACGAATTGCCGGTGCATTTTGTGTAAGTATAGAAACTGGTATAGGACCATCATGCACTGGGTTGGGCCTGTGGTGGTTTTTCAGCAGGGCCAAGTTCAAATCATGGCAGTGGCAGCAATAGCAGCATTTCTGGTAACACCTGCCACAACTTGCCATGACCTGCCACAGCTTAATAATGGCTTCTAGCTTTGGTGACACATCCCACTGCTGCTATGTCAGGTATGTGAATTGTGACCACTGAGAGAATGAGCTGGGGTGGTGTTTTGTGGTCCAGTTCTCTGTCTCGCATTTAGTCAAATATGTTTAATGTTGCATGTGAAAATTATGTTTCAAAACAAGTTTCAACAGAGCAGCGTTCAGTGCGCTACGTAAACACCGCATTGCAGCATAACCAGATCAACGAGTAACATGACATTCCCATTCAGGTTCACCAGAATGAATTCATTTCATCTCATGAATAGACACAATGTAAACCTAAGTGGAAGATTTCTGCTTTTTGTAACCAGCACTGATCAGAAAAACATTGGGATTGACTCTTAAGTCCCTGTAATGTGATTTGCTTAACACTTCTAGCTTAATGTGTGTTTCTGGCTCAGATCCTGCAATGCAACCGCACTGTTTCTGAACTTTCTGGGGGGGGTTTTTTTAGTGACACTACCTACAGAAACTGTCGCTAAACAATGAGGTTGGTGTTATCATATTTATTAAAATTTAAATCACATACCTGATGGTGTTGCTTGTGGTGTTTATGTGACCAAATAGAGAGGAATATCAAGTAATGTCGATGAGTTATACTGCAATAAAATCTCATCTAAATGATATAAAGTTAACAGCCAGTGTTGTAGTTGGTGGTGATATCCAAATTGACAAGCCAAAATTATAATAATAAACGTTCCTACATTAAGGTCAGATACCACCAACAGTTTATGAGCCATATCTACGGCATTTGTCTGTGTTCTCTACTGGGAAACAGTTTGCAGGCTGGTGATGAGGGGAAATAAACTTAAAAACAAAACGAGCCGCATTAAGACCTGAATTAACTAGTGACAGTCAAACGGGGTCCTCAACGCAGATGTTTGTAAACAATTAGGTGGCTGTGTCGTTTCCTGATCAAAACAAGACAAACGTAAATAAACTGATTAGAAAATGTCTATGATCTCGTCAAAACAATAATAATTCTTTGTATGTGAAGGAATATTCAAGAATATATTGAAATATCACCAAAATATACCACACTTCAAGAGGAGACTGTGCTGAACTGTAAGAATTTCACCCAGCATTGTTACAGTACTGACGATTATTTTACATCTTCTCGGTCTTAAATTGACTGACATGTTCTGCAAACATGTCAATAAATGTAAACAGTTCTGATATAATGCGAACTAATTCCTTTCTCATTTAATGGAAGCCACATTATTTCGTTTGCACCTTAACTGGGCTGCAGACGCAAAGCTGTGCAATTTAGTAATTTCACAATATCCTTACAGTTAAATGTTTGCCCGGCAAACCTGTTAAACGATATTACCTCCAAAACGTTGGCGGCAAGTGGATATTATTTTTATAAACTGGTCCAAAAAGCGAATCAGACGACGTCTCTAACTGAACTCGGACCAGCGGTCGCTGAGTTCCGAGAGCAGCTTTATCCACTAAACTATATCGGCCAACGGAAGTCCATTAATCCAACCTGTTATTGATTCTGATCTAACAGACACCTCGCACTTTAAGAAGCAAACCTGGATTAACTGGTGACACTTTCAGAATCTCAGTTTGACTGAAGATTTTAACCCATTTCTGATGTAAAAGTATATAAAACAATTGTTTTTTCAGCGTTCTCTCTTATGGTTGAGTAATAGGGTCACTTGATGAAAAGAATAAAGATGTTTAGTTAAATTACGAGAGAAAATATCAATAAATAAAAATGACACTGCCACATACGTAGATCTGCCATGTCTTCTGTAAATGAAATAGGAAATAAACTATAACATGTTACAAAAACAGTGTTAAAAGAGATTTCGCTATTGTTTCTGTGGATATCTAATTGAAATATCATACAATATGAAGGAGATGTAAAAAACAACATAGTCAGTCGATCGTTTTAAATGTTTAATTTTTAATCCCATTGCTTTTCAAACACTTATTTTAATCTTTGCTTTGAGATCCGTTTATGGCATCTTGAGATCTACTTCGATCTTCCTTTGACGAGTTTCAACCTCTGAAGCAACACAGAAATCAGGACAAGTTCTGCGTAATTTACATATTTTGGTAGTTTTGCAAATTAATTTTTAAAAAGGCAACATACCAGATAAAACCAATTAAAGTGTTTCTAATTAGTTATTTCCGGGATCTTAATGGGTGTCTTACGGAATCGGATGGTATTTTTTCAAAGATTTGTAGTTGTTTAAGCTTATCGCATTGTTTATTTCCTGGTTCGGCAAAGGGGTCCTAAAAAGCCACGCCCACAGAAACATCTGTCTCTCCCAGATGCCGCCACCAGTAAATCTATAACACCGGTGGCCGTTGAAGGTTGTGGCAGGAGTCACCGGAAGTGCTGCTATCGCTGCCATGATTTGTACTTTATGAATCATTTTTTAACCAGAGCAGGAGAGGAAGCAGGAAACAATGAAAAGTTTGATCTCCGTTAATTGAGATTTCTGCGTTCATGTGCAGGTTAACAAAACATTTATAAGGGAAGGAAACCGTTACTAAAATGACGCCCATATAGAAAAGCTTCAGACATTTAGACCTTAACGCTGGTGGTTCCTACCTATTCGGTGTAAGATTATCTGGGGCCTCCGGGAGAAATCCAGCAGTCTGCGATGATCATCCATCTCTTCCTCCGACTTGACGATGATTTCTTTAAACTCTGTGAATGTTTCTTCAGCAGCAGTTAACGGCTCGTTGATAAACTTTTTAGAAAACTCTCGAACCTTCAACGACACAGACCATACGCCATCTTTTTTTTCTCCACTTCCTCATACTCTTCTTCTTCTTCTATTGATATTAACGGAAGCTTGTGTCCATTATTGGTGCATTACTGCCACCTCTTGGATCTCAATACTTATTCCTCAAATTCTAATAAGCCCAGTATTTCTTAAAGAACAAAATATCTTTCCTTTTCCTTCATTACTATTTAACTGAGCAACCACATTCTCAGATTTCAATTTTCTATTAAAACCTGTTTCCATATCCAGTAATCTTCTTTGATTCACATATTTTTACTACTAATAAAAACATGTTCAATCGTTTATCCAGTATTACACCAATTACCTAAACCAGTAAGATGTTTCCCCATCTTAGTGCCAATCAAAAAACTATGACCAGTTCTTATTCTCTTTATAATTATCTTCTCTTTCCTGTTTATTCATCTAATTCTCATAACATAAACTGTATTTTGTATCCAAATGTCTTCCTTTTTTTTCCCCACCTCATTTTCTATAACTTCTTACTTTTGCCTTCAGATTTAGATCATTTTATTGTCATATCAAAATCTTCTTTTTTAACAGCCTTCTTAGCCAACCTGTCTGATCTTTCATTACCCAAAATACCTACATGAGCAGGACTCTAAAATAATATTAAATTTTTATTTTGTTAGTCTATGATGAATAACCATAACCTAGTATAATATATTTTGGGGATTATTTGTACTTCCGTTTTCAATATACAGTCAACATTGCAGATAATGAATCACTACAAACTATTATTTTATTAAATTAGTATCATCCACCCTTTCTAAAGCTACTAATGTAGCACATAAATCTACTACATATATACTCAAATAATCAGATGTTCCTTATGAAATGTTAATCTTTAATCCAGTAATCACTACTGTAACACTAGAAACTTCAGGTTTTTTGGATCTAGCATACCATCAGTATACATTTGCAAATAATCATTATATTTATTCTGTATTCGATTATAACATTCTTGGCAAATATCTGATATTTATTTTCTTAATATTTGGTAATCATCTATCTACATTAAAGTAACTACACGAGTGGTCTAGATGTCACTTGTGTGATGAAATTTAAAGGTAACTTTATTTATTGTTACTGTTAAACTAAAATCTCCAGCATGGGGAAGTGGGATGATCTCGGGTTTTCTTGACAATGTGTCTTTATGTAGAAAATTTGATACAAACCATCACCATCTAATCTTTTGCATTACAGGGCATTTTCTCCCATCTGATATTACTTGCTTTTTAAATTTAAGATTACACCGTCTAACCACTCAGTCTATTTGCTGTATTTTTCACATGGGTGGGGTGTCAACTTCCCTCAGCTCCCCATCAAGAGTGTTTCTTTACTTACAGGCTGCAGCTACAGTGTCAGAGATAGCACAGAGAGCATTGAGACTGCAAGTTGACCTTTTCACTGGTCCAACCTGTGCTTTTGCAGAAGTAACGATGTTCAAATAAATCCCAAGAAACATGAAAAGCACCATAATATAATGTTAATATGAGTGCTACAATAAGATTCTGGAACATTAAAACTTTGTGTGATGATTACTTGCTATAATGCATAAATGAATAACACTGAATAAGAATGATTAAATGTTTTTAATCCAAACATAATAATTACTTATTTTAAGGCATGAATAAGTAAAAAAAACAAGAATGAGTAGAATCAATAATATCAATGGTTTTGTAAGCAAAACAATTACAAAACAGCAAAAAAAATGTCTCTAAAGGAAAACGTTTCAGAGATGCACATTTCTAAGAATCCAAATTATCACATTTAACAACTTAATTAAAAAATGTCACCAATTTATAGATATTAAGCCCTCTAGTAAATAACACGTTTTTATCCAAATGCCATAGATAGTGAACTTCTAAGGCTTTTCACTGGAGTGAATCATTACATGCCGAGTTAAATGATATTTTTGACTAAAACATTTTCCACATTTCAGGCATAAAAATGGTTTTTCACCAGTATGAATCCTCATGTGCTTATTTAAATTATGTTTTTTATGAAACCTTTTTTCACATGTCCCACATGAAAAAGGTTTTTCATCTGTATGAGTTCTCATGTGAGCATTTAGAGCAGATCTGACAAAGAAACGCTTTTCACACGTTACACATGAATAAGGCCTTTCACCAGTGTGACTCATCATGTGATGAGTTAAATTATGTTTGTGACTAAAACTTTTTTCACACGTCGCACATGAAAAAGGCTTTTCACCAGTGTGACTCATCATGTGCTGAGTTAAATGCTGTTTTTGACCAAAACTTTTTCCACAGTTCCCACATGAAAAAGGTTTTTCACCTGTATGAGTTCTCATGTGAGCATTGAGAGAAGATTTACCAGTGAATCTCTTACCACAGTTCCCACATGAAAAAGGTTTTTCACCTGTATGAGTTCTCACATGAGCATTGAGTACATTTTTGATAGAGAAACACTTTCCACATTGGACACATGAAAAAGGCTTTTCACCGGTGTGAATCCTCATGTGCATAATTAAAGTCCGTTTTAGACTAAAACTTTTTCCACAGTTCACACATAAAAAAGGTTTTTCCCCTGTATGAGTTCTCACGTGAGCATTGAGTAAATTTTTGATAGAGAAACACTTTCCACATTGTACACATGAAAAAGGCTTTTCACCGGTGTGAATCCTCATGTGCATAATTAAAGTCCGTTTTAGACTAAAACTTTTTCCACAGTTCACACATGAAAAAGGCTTTTCACCAGTATGTTTCCTCATGTGAACATCGAGATCATATTTGACAGTGAAACCTTTTCCACAGTAAACGCATAAAAAAGGCTTTTCACCTGTATGTTTCCTCATGTGCCGAGTTAATTGATCCTTTAGTCGAAAACTTTTTCCACAGTTCACACATGAAAAAGGCTTTTCACCTGTGTGAATGTTCATGTGCTTAGTTAAAGTCGGTTTTAGACGAAAACTTTTTCCACAGGTCACACATGAAAACGGCGTTTCACCAGTGTGAATCCTCATGTGCAGAGTTAAATCCTGTTTTTGACAGAAACATTTTCCACAGTTCACACATGTAAACGGCTTTTCACCAGTGTGAATCATCACATGACGAGATAAATCACGTTTTTGACGAAAACTTTTTCCACAGTTCACACATGTAAATGGCTTTTCACCAGTATGAGTTCTCATGTGAGCATCAAAAACAGATTTGAAAGCCAAACGCTTTTTACAGATGTCACATGAGAAAGGTTTTCTTCTTTCCTGATTTTGGTTCTCAGCTTCAGCAGCTTCCTGGAAGATGACTTGGTTCCTGTTTGGTTCTGATTCAATGTGGTCTGTTTGCTCATCAACAGGAACCACCATGCAGGTATCAGTCTCCTGTTTCAATTCAATCTGTTCTTCACCCTGACTGCAGTAAACTTCTTTCTCTTCCACTTTTATCTGCTCATGTTTTAGATCCTGCTGCTCTTCTTTTATCTGTTGATCTTCTGGCTCTTCCCGTTTTACCTGCAGAGGTTCTAACTCCTCCTGGTCCAGAGTGGAGCTCTTCTCTTGGTCACATAGCTTCTCCTTATAAACATCATGTAGCAGGTAATCTGGATAAGAAAACAGATAAAAAGAGGAATTGTTAACTTTACTGAAGAACACGAGAAAAGACTTTCACCATTCAAGACAGAAATCACAAAAAAAAGGCCACTGAAAATTCAAGAGCTTTGACAAGATCAGTTGACAAATTCAGCTGGTATTAAAAAATATTTATTTATTATGAAATCAGTTATTGTAGGAATTATAGTTTGAGTACATTTTAACATTTTTAGATATTCATTTCATAGGACCAGCATGCACCTGGTTGGGCCTGTGGGTTTTTTTTCAGCAGGACCAAGTTCAAATCATGGCAGTGGCAGCAATAGCAGCATTTCTGGTAACACCTGCCACAACTTAATAATGGCTTCTAGTTTTGGTGACACAACCCACTGCTGCTGTGTCAGGTGGAATATGAATTATTTTATTTTGAACAAAAACACACACAAAAAAAGGAATACATACATCCGCCACTGATTCAGTGACATATACCACGGTTTCTGTTTCAGATTGAATATGAAAATTAATTTATTTTTTTAAACTAAACAAAACAAACAAAAAAAAATCTGTTTAAAAGTCCACTTGTCAGGACAAAGGTAGGTAGAAATAGGTGACGAGAAGCAGGGTCTGAAATAATTAAACACAATAGCATAAATAAAGATTTGTAAATTATCTTTATTAAAATGTAAGGTAAATATTTGTATTTTTAGGAAAGACTTTTTAACATTATATTTTTGAATGTAACGCAGCCATTTATAAATGCCCTGGAAGAAACAAAAGCACTAACTAGGGCTCAGGCAATGGAACAAACTGATAATGGCCAAATGGATGAGAGGTAAAAAAAAAAATGACAGTGACTGAAACAATATGAGCATCCAAAAATAATCATATATAAAAATCAGAAAAATAATTAATGTTATTCATTACTGAATGTCTTTTTCTGCCATGAGAGAAGAGCTTCTCATGCAACTACAAGCAGAATTAGAGAAATATTCAAATCTCTGAAATTAAATATGTTTACAAGTTTGAAGTTAGGCATTGTTAATGATTTTAACTATGATTTGTCATACTAACACTTGGATATTTTCACTTTTCTTTTCATTCTGCTCAAATTATTTAGCCATGAAGAAAGAATATGTGTGAAACCGAAAGGGGTGGCATGCAAGAAAAGGGAACAGAACCCCAAATTGCTGCATCCATCACTGTTCTCTTCTCATATGGCGTCATGATGAGGTGGTTTAAAATATTCTGCTGTTAGAGCAGAATAATCTAGTCCAGGTTTGACGTGTCTCTGTGTTGTGGTTTTGTAATCAGAGCAGTTCTAGAGCGGTCCAGCTGCTGTTGAATGAACTGGAGTCAGAGTCGGCCTCATTCCCAGGGGGTCTTTGAAAGTCGTGATCTGTTGAGCCCTGGGAAGTTAAAGTTTGTAATTGAATTGGCTTAACGTGTAAAAGTAAGAGTACACTGATGATTTTAACCATAATAAGAAGTGTAATGTATTTAATCAGTAATCAGTAATGATAATTGTGTGTGTGACCTCTAATCTCAGTTAACGTGCCGACTTCAACAGTAGACCTATAATTGCGGTTAACGGTTCAGCAGGGTAAGGAAGTGATAGCTGAGCATTCGGGGAAAAGGAAAAGTGAGACTGGAGGGAGCTCAGTGCAAAAGCACACTGAATAGATGAACTGTGGCCACTGAGAGAATGAGCTGGGCTGGTGTTTGTGGTCCAGTTCTCTGTCTCGCAAAATATACCTCCAGCGCGCTCAGCAACAGAGGTTAGGGAGAGATGTGATAGATTGAAATTGATTTCATCATATATATCTTTGATTAAATTTTTGCAGTTGATTGCTGCTGATGAATGCTGTTTGACTACTCTTATCCAAACATACAATTAAATGAGCATGCCAAGACAGTCAAAGTGGTGAACAATCCTTCTGTGTGTCACTATAAAGTTCTCCGATTGGTCTAATTAATCATGATGCTTGACTTTGAAGACAGAAACAGGTTTTGACCGGGTGGCCTTAGCCAAAATAATTGGAAGAGGAAAATATCGCCTCTGTGACTTGTAAACTAAGCCACAAAATTTTCACCTGTGCAAATTCCAAGAGCACCTTAACGAGTGTGGTCTGACTTCAGCCGCTAGTAAATTAACTCGCAGAAAGACGCCAGGTCGTTAATCCCAGGTGGATCTCCTCATGTGAATCCAACTAAAAAGTTCTTCATGAACTCTGATATGAACTGCAGCTGGATGAAGCACCGACTCTCCTTCTGAGAGAAGTACCGACAACGAGGGGCTCTGCCAGAAATCTTTTCTCTCTCTATTATTTGAAAACCTAACTTTATTATTTTTCTTAGCAGCATAGTAACAGCCACAGTCGTTCTTGCCTTGTACTGACTGCTGCTGAACACCAGGAACGAACTATTTCATGCAGATCCAGTGGGGTTCAGGGCAAATATGTGCTTTTTGGTGTGGAAGGATAATATTTAATTTTTACTGCTAAAAACTATTTTAGAAAACACAATATAATTAATTTTGTAATTGACAGGGCCCATTTTTTTTAATTCTATGAAAAAAGAAAAAAGGAAAAATAAAAAACTGCGGAGCGCCCCCTATTGGTCAGGGGCCCTTAGAGTTGTCATAACTTCCCTCCTATATTTCGCAACTGCCGATGACAACAATGCATAGAAAGTGGTGAAATCAACCTTTACTAAAGTCTCACAAATCAAATAAAGGAATGACAAATCCCAAACTTGGTTTTACATAATCTCCTATCAGTTGAGAAAAATCCGGTTTGACGAGTCTAGGTGTTGTAGCCTTCAAGATGCTGAAGGTGGTGGGAAAATTAGTTGTAATAGTCCTTTAGGAATTTCTCCAATCAGAAGCTACAACTGGAAACTAACTTCAGCTTCGTGCCGCCCGTGGTGTCACCGAAGCTGGAAGCTGCAGCTACTAAGCTGTGGCAGGTCCACCGGAAACCGTGGAAGGTTGTGGCAGGAGTCACCGGAAGTGCTGCTATTGCTGCCATGATTTGAACTTTATGAATCTCTCTTTTTTTTTTAAACCAGAGCAGGAGAGGAAGTAGGAAAAAATGAAAAGTTTGATTCCATTTTCTCGATTCATTAATAAGAAAATTTCACAGCATAATTGAGATTTCTGCGTTCATGTGCAGGTTAACAAAACATTTATAAGGGAAGGAAACCGTTACTAAAATGACCCCCATATAGAAAAGCTTCAGACATTTAGACCTTAACCTGCATCCAAACGCTGCTGGTTCCTACCTATTCGGTGTAAGATTATCTGGGGCCTCCGGGAGAAATCCAGCAGTCTGCGATGATCATCCATCTCTTCCTCCGACTTGACGATGATTTCTTTAAACTCTGAATGTTTCTTCAGCAGCAGTTAACGGCTCGTTGATAAACTTTTTAGAAAACTCTCGAACATTCAACGACACCGACATCAGACGCCATCTTCTTTTTTCTCCGCTTCCTCATCGCCCCTCTTCTTCTTCTTCTATTGATTTTATCGGCAGCTTGTGTCCATTATTGCTGCACTACTGCCATCTTGTGGATCTCAATACTTATTCCTCAAATTATATTAATAAGCCGAGTATTTTTTTTAAAGTATTTAAAATAACAAAACAAAACATCTTTCCTTTTCCTTCATTACTATTTAACTGAGCAACCACATTCTCAGATTTCAATTTTCTATTAAAACCTGTTTCCATATTCAGTAATCTTCTTTGATTCACATATTTTTATTACTAATAAAAACATGTTCAATCGTTTATCCAGTATTACACCAATTACATAAACCAGTAAGATGTTTCCCCATCTTAGTGCCAATCAAAAAACTATGACCAGTTCTTATTCTATTTATAATTATCTTCTCTTTCCTGTTTATTCATCTAATTCTCATAATATAAACTGTATTTTGTATCCAAATGTCTTCCTTTTTTTTCCCCACCTCATTTTCTATAACTTCTTACTTTTGCCTTCAGATTTAGATCATTTTATTGTCATATCAAAATCTTCTTTTTTAACAGCCTTCTTAGCCAACCTGTCTGATCTTTCATTACCCAAAATACCTACATGAGCAGGACTCCAAAATAATATTATATTTTTGTTTTGTTAGTCTATGATGAACAACCATAACCTAAAATAATATATTTTGGGGATTATTTGTACTTCCGTTTTCAATATACAGTCAACATTGCAGATAATGAATCACTACAAACTATTATTTTATTAAATTAGTATCCTCCACCCTTTCTAAGGCTACTAATGTAGCACATAAATCTACTACATATATACTCAAATAATCAGATGTTCTTTATTAAATGTTAATCTTTAATTCAGGAATCACTACTGTAACACTAGGAACTTCCGTTTTTGCAGCTTGTGAACCATCAGTATACAATTACAAATAATCATTATATTTATTCTGTATTCTATTGTAAAATTCTTGCCAAATATCTCTTAATATTAAAATATCTGGTAATATTTCTTTTCTTAATATCTGATAAGGATCTATCTACATTAATGTATTTCCATATACATGTAGATCTCAAAGGCCACAATACTGTTGGACTAAGTTTTTTGTTATATTGTTAAATGTTTTTGCTCTATCATCCCCAACCCACCTAAAACTATTAATTTGTTCCTTTCCTCTTTCCAAAGAATCTGCTAATACTTTCTTAACTGGTTGATCTTCATTATATAATTTTAAATTTATCCAATAATTAACCATTATCTGTTGTCTTATGACATCATTTTCTATATTATGTTCTATGTGATTTTTCCAAGTCAATTTTCTATCAAAAACTACTCCCAAAAAATTAAAGTAGTCAACCCTCTCTGGCTCTTTCACATATAAGCACAACTGTTTATCAACCCCAATTTTTTATTTGTAAAAAAAACATAACTTTTGTTTTCTCAATTGAAAATCAAAACCCCACTCCACTCCCCACTTACCCACTTAATCTGTCCCTTCCTGAAGATATTCTACATTTCTGCCCCCTTTACACTTTATCATCAGCAAAAGGTGATTTGCTAAAACTTAAAGATAAATCTTTATAAATATCATTAATCATAACTGAAAATAATGTTGGGCTTACCACACTTCCTATAGGATTTCCATTTTCTATTTTACTGTATTGTAATAGTTCTAGCACATTAAAACAATCCCATAATTAAACATATTTCTTTCTATACCTATCTGATGTAATTTAATCATTAATCCATCTCTCCATAACATATCATATGCTTTTTCTACATAAAACCCCCAGCAGCAACAGTTTCCTTATTAATTCATAATGTTGCATTAGCGCCACCTTCTGGATAATTTCATCATCACATCTAAAGATTTCTCATACCTTGCCAGTTCTCTTTGAAACACGTAAAATCTTTTCCTCCACTTTATTTAAATAAAACAAATACAATATTAGTATTCCAGTTCTCCACAAATCTATGGGTAATATTATTGTGAAAACTGGTATAGAGTGGTGAGATCTTTCCAGGTAAACGCAGAAAACAGATCATAAAAGCCTGAGAGACATTTTGATTTACTGATGATTATAAAATAAGTATTCTTGTATTTTGATTTATTGATGATTATACAAAGAGTTGATGTAATAAAAAGCAAATTGAGAAATTAATAACATGATGAATAAATGTTGAATAGAATTAAAACTCAGATGATTATTAAAAGAAGTTTTGTTGAAGAATTCAATCAGAAAGATGATTATGTTTAATGATTTATGATGATCATACAGCTTACATGGGCTGTAACTGAAGTAATCATACATTGTGTGAACCGTAGTGACATGTTGATCTCAGGCTGTTATAATTAGAGTGGCGGTAAGGGCCAGTCAAGGGTCTGAGCTGAGCGGGAAGATAAACGAACTCCAAAACAGGAACTGGAATGTTTCTTCTGAAACCAGATTAGAGAAGTCATGCCAGATGGTCAGTGAACAAACAATAAAAAAGGGGAAGTGAACGAGGCGTTGACTGATGGGGGGGGGGAAAGGTCTGGTACTTTCCGACAAGTCATCGAACGTTCAAGTAGTCACGTAGGCCATCAGCCCATACACAACCATGAGGTGAGAGAGTACAAATAACCATGAAAAGAGGAGTAAATGTTCTTAGTCTCCGGTGCTGAAGTCAAGCCGACAAGAAATGCAGACAGAAGATCAGCAGAGGAGCCAAAGGGAGGAAATGACTCTGCACTGCTAAAAGGGACAAGACCCATCAACCCGCATCCCTGGTTCCTGATTCGACCGCCGCTCTGCGCTCAACCCAAGGATCTCGTCCTCTGACTCATATCTCCTACATCCTGCAACATGTTTCACTGTTTCATTACAACAACACCAAATAAGAACAGTCAGAAATTCTAAATCTACACATAATTATCTCTTAGTTCTGAGTTTTCCCTCTGCTCTTTGTAAACTCAGATTTATTCTGACATCTCTATAAATGTTGCTTTTAATGCATTATTTATCTGCATTTGCTACTGCTTTATGTGTTCCCTGAAAATTATACTTTAACCCAGAGATTGGAACAGTTTTGACTTTATAACATTAGCTTTTTTATAGCTTCATTTTTATTAGTCTAAAAGAAGAGAATTTAAATCTAGGAATATATTAGCTACACTCTAAAGCTGCTGACTGTCCTGAGAGACTTTGTCTCTGGTTTGCGGGAGTGTCTGGCTTTGGGGCATCTGGGGACCTGTGGCCCTCATCTGAGGAGGGACATTTGTGACTCGGGATGATTTTAGCTACGGTGGTGCTCCTGGGGTTCTGCACTTGTATCTCTGCAGCTCTGATCATGTCTGTAGCTCCCTACTCCAGTTATTGAACATTTTTATTGAGCAAACATACATAGACAAGCACACAGATTGATGTGTGTTCAGATACAGTGACATAAACAACACACACAACCAGATTGATTTTATTGAAGTTTAAATCTAATGTGGGGTCTAGATGTCACTTGTGTGATTAAATTTAAAGATAACTTTATTTATTTTTACTGTTAAACTAAAATCTCCAGCATGGGGAAGTGGGATGATCTCGGGTTTTCTTGACAATGTGTCTTTATGTAGAAAATTTGATACAAACCATCACCATCTAATCTTTTTACATTACAGGGCATTTTCTCCCATCTGATCTTACTTGCTTTTTAAATTTAAGATTACACCGTCTAACCACTCAGTCTATTTGCTGTATTTTTCACATGGGTGGGATGTCAACTTCCCTCAGCTCCCCATCAAGAGTGTTTCTTTTCTTACAGGCTGCAGCTACAGTGTCAGAGATAGCACAGAGAGCATTGAGACTGCAAGTTGACCTTTTCACTGGTCCAACCTGTGCTTTTGCAGAAGTAACGATGTTCAAATAAATCCCAAGAAGCATGAAAAGCACAATAATATAATGTTAATATGAGTGCTACAATAAGATTCTGGAACATTAAAACTTTGTGTGATGATTACTTGTTATAATGCATAAATGAATAACACTGAATAAGAATGATTAAATGTTTTTAATCCAAACATAATAATTACTTATTTTAAGGCATGAATAAGTAATAAAAACAAGAATGAGTAGAATCAATAAAATCAATGGTTTTGTAAGCAAAACAACTACAAAACAGCAAAAAAAATGTCGCTCAAGGAAAACGTTTCAGAGATGCACATTTCTAAGAATCCAAATTTCAAGATCCAAACTATCACATTTAACAACTTAATTAAAAAATTTCACCACTTTATAGATTTTATAGATAGCCCTCTAGTAAATAACACGTTTTTATCCAAATGCCATTTATAGTGAACTTCTAAGGCTTTTCACTGGTGTGAATCATTACATGCCGAGTTAAATGATATTTTTGACTAAAACATTTTCCACATTTCAGACATAAAAATGGCTTTTCACCAGTATGAATCCTCATGTGCTTATTTAAATTCTGTTTTTGATAAAAACTTTTTCCACAGTTCCCACATGAAAAAGGTTTTTCACCTGTATGAGTTCTCATGTGAGCATTGAGAGAAGATTTACCAGTGAATCTCTTACCACAGTTCAGACATGAAAAAGGTTTTTCACCTGTATGAGTTCTCATGTGAGCATTGAGTAAATATTTGATAGCGAAAGACTTTCCACATTGTACACATGAAAAAGGCTTTTCACTTGTATGAATCTCCATGTGCTGAGTTAATTGCCCTTTTAGACAAAAACTTTTTCCACAGTTCAAACAAGAAAAAGGCTTTTCACCTGTGTGAGTTCTCATGTGAACATAGAGTAAATATTTGATAGCGAAACACTTTCCACATTGTACACATGAAAAAGGCTTTTCACCGGTGTGATTCCTCATGTGCTTAGTTAAATTCTGTTTTTGACTAAAACTTTTTCCACAGTTCCCACATGAAAAAGGCTTTTCACCAGTATGAGTTCTCATGTGAATACCGAGAGAAGATTTAGCAGTAAAACTCTTACCACAGGTTACACATGAAAAAGGTTTTTCACCTGTATGACTCCTCATGTGCTGAGTTAAATGCTGTTTTTGACTAAAACGTTTTCCACAGTTCTCGCATGAAAAAGGTTTTTCACCTGTATGAATCCTCATGTGCTGAGTTAAATGCTGTTTTTGACTAAATGTTTTTCCACAGTTAACACATGACAATGCCTTTTCACCTGTGTGACTCGTCATGTGCTGAGTTAATTTCTGTTTTAGACTAAAACGTTTTCCACAGCTCAGACAAGAAAAAGTCTTTTCACCTTTATGTATTCTCATGTGAACATTTAGAGCAGATCTGATGAAGAAACGCTTTTCACACGTCACACATGAATAAGGCTTTTTACTGGTGTGACTACTCATGTGCCGTATTGCATGATGTTTTCGACTAAAACTTTTTCCACAGGTAAGACATGAAAAAGGCTTTTCACCAGTGTGAATCATCATGTGCTGAATTAAATTCTGTTTTCGACTAAAAATTTTTCCACAGTTCGCACATGGAAAAGGCTTTTCACTGGTGTGACTCCTCATGTGCTGAGTTAAATGTTCTTTTTGACTAAAGCTTTTTCCACATTGTACACAAGAAAAAGGCTTTTCACCGGTGTGAATCCTCATGTGCATAATTAAAGTCCGTTTTAGACTAAAACTTTTTCCACAGTTCTCACATGAAAAAGGCTTTTCACCTGTATGAATCCTCATGTGAACATCGAGATCATATTTGACAGTGAAACCTTTTCCACAGTTAACACATGAAAAAGGCTTTTCACCTGTATGAATCCTCATGTGCGGAGTTAATTGCTCTTTCAATCGAAAACTTTTTCCACAGTTCATACATGAAAAAGGCTTTTCACCTGTGTGAATATTCATGTGCTTAGTTAAAGTCTGTTTTAAACGAAAACATTTTCCACAGGTCACACATGAAAACGGTTTTTCACCAGTGTGAATATTCAAGTGTTCAGTTAAATTCTGTTTTTGACAGAAACATTTTCCACAAGTCAAACATGTAAATGGCTTTTCACCCGTATGAGTTCTCATGTGAGCATCAAAAGCAGATTTGAAAGCAAAACGCTTTTCACAGATGTCACATGAGAAAGGTTTTCTTCTTTCCTGATTTTGGTTCTCAGCTTCAGCAGCTTCCTGGAAGATGTCTTGGTTCCTGTTTGGTTCTGATTCAGTGTGGTCTGTTTGCTCACCAACAGGAACCACCATGCAGGTATCAGTCTCCTGTTTTAACTCAAGCTGTTCTTCAGCCTGACTGCAGTAAACTTCTTTCTCTTCCACTTTTATCTGCTCATGTTTTAGATCCTCCTGCTCTTCTTTTATCTGTTGATCTTCTGGCTCTTCCTGTTTTACCTGCAGAGGTTCTAACTCCTCCTGGTCCAGAGTGGAGCTCTTCTCTTGGTCACATAGCTTCTCCTTATAAACATCATGTAGCAGGTAATCTGGATAAGAAAACAGATAAAAAGAGCAATTGTTAACTTTACTGAAGAACACGAGGAATGACTTTCACCATTCAAGACAGAAATCACGTTGACAAATTCAGCTCGTATTAAAAAAAATATTTATTTATTATGAAATCAGTTATTGTAGGAATTATAGTTTGAGTACAGTTTAACATTTTTAGATATTCACTTTTGGAGTTATTTATTCTTTATTATTCTTACTCCGAATTTTGTTAAAATGTATTCTTAGTTGACTTTATATTTTTGGGGTTTATTCACTGAGTTTATTTCTATGTTCATTTTTTGTTCTTGATATTTACTTTTCTAAGTTAGACAGGCACATTTTCTGCAAGTATAGAAACTGGTATAGGACCAGCATGCACCTGGTTGGGCCTGTGGGGTTTTTTTCAGCAGGGCCAAGTTCAAATCATGGCAGTGGCAGCAATAGCAGCATTTCTGGTAACACCTGCCACAACTTAATAATGGCTTCTAGTTTTGGTGACACAACCCACTGCTGCTGTGTCAGGTGGAATATGAATTATTTTATTTTGAACAAAAACACACAAAAAAAGGTAGACATACATCCGCCACTGATTCGGTGACATATGATCTAATCTCAGTTAAAGTGCCGACTTCAACAGTAGACCTATAATTGCGGTTAACGGTTCAGCAGGGTAAGGAAGTGATAGCTGAGCATTCGGGGAAAAGGAAAAGTGAGACTTTTGGGTGCTGAGCGCAAAAGCACACTGAATAGATGAACTGTGACCACTGAGAGAATGAGCTGGGCTGGTGTTTGTGGTCCAGTTCTCTGTCTCGCAAAATATACCCCCAGCGCGCTCAGCAACAGAGGTTAGGGAGAGATGTGATAGATTGAAATTGGTTTCATCATATATATCTTTGATTAAATTTTTGCAGTTGATTGCTGCTGATGAATGCTGTTTGACTACTCTTATCCAAACATACAATTAAATGAGTATACAAAAACAGTTCTTCATGAACTCTGAAATGAGCTGCAGCTGGATGAAGCACTGACTCTCCTTCTGACAGAAATGCCAACAAAAAGGGGCTCTGACAGAAATCCTGGGCCCCACGACAAAAAATGTAATTCCCCCCCCCCCCCCCCCCCCCCCCCGCCACACACACGCAATTAGTTGTAATAGTCCTTTAGGAATTTCTCCAATCAGAAGCTACAACTGGAAACTAACTTCAGCTTCGTGCCGCCCGTGGTGTCACCGAAGCTGGAAGCTGCAGCTACTAAGCTGTGGCAGGTCCACCGGAAACCGTGGAAGGTTGTGGCAGGAGTCACCGGAAGTGCTGCTACCGCTGCCATGATTTGAACTTTATGAATCTCTCTTTTTTTTTTAAACCAGAGCAGGAGAGGAAGTAGGAAAAAATGAAAAGTTTGATTCCATTTTCTCGATTCATTAATAAGAAAATTTCACAGCATAATTGAGATTTCTGCGTTCATGTGCAGGTTAACAAAACATTTATAAGGGAAGGAAACCGTTACTAAAATGACCCCCATATAGAAAAGCTTCAGACATTTAGACCTTAACCTGCATCCAAACGCTGCTGGTTCCTACCTATTCGGTGTAAGATTATCTGGGGCCTCCGGGAGAAATCCAGCAGTCTGCGATGATCATCCATCTCTTCCTCCGACTTGACGATGATTTCTTTAAACTCTGAATGTTTCTTCAGCAGCAGTTAACGGCTCGTTGATAAACTTTTTAGAAAACTCTCGAACATTCAACGACACCGACATCAGACGCCATCTTCTTTTTTCTCCGCTTCCTCATCGCCCCTCTTCTTCTTCTTCTATTGATTTTATCGGCAGCTTGTGTCCATTATTGCTGCACTACTGCCATCTTGTGGATCTCAATACTTATTCCTCAAATTATATTAATAAGCCGAGTATTTTTTTTAAAGTATTTAAAATAACAAAACTAAACATCTTTCATTTTCCTTCATTACTATTTAACTGAGCAACCACATTCTCAGATTTCAATTTTCTATTAAAACCTGTTTCCATATTCAGTAATCTTCTTTGATTCACATATTTTTATTACTAATAAAAACATGTTCAATCGTTTATCCAGTATTACACCAATTACATAAACCAGTAAGATGTTTCCCCATCTTAGTGCCAATCAAAAAACTATGACCGGTTCTTATTCTATTTATAATTATCTTCTCTTTCCTGTTTATTCATCTAATTCTCATAATATAAACTGTATTTTGTATCCAAATGTCTTCCTTTTTTTTCCCCCCCACCTCATTTTCTATAACTTCTTACTTTTGCCTTCAGATTTAGATCATTTTATTGTCATATCAAAATCTTCTTTTTTAACAGCCTTCTTAGCCAACCTGTCTGATCTTTCATTACCCAAAATACCTACATGAGCAGGACTCTAAAATAATATTACATTTTTGTTTTGTTAGTCTATGATGAACAACCATAACCTAAAATAATATATTTTGGGGATTATTTGTACTTCCGTTTTCAATATACAGTCAACATTGCAGATAATGAATCACTACAAACTATTAGTATCCTCCACCCTTTCTAAGGCTACTAATGTAGCACATAAATCTACTACATATATACTCAAATAATCAGATGTTCTTTATTAAATGTTAATCTTTAATCCAGGAATCACTACTGTAACACTAGAAACTTCATTTTTTAGAGCTTGTGAACCATCAGTATACAATTACAAATAATCATATTTATTCTGTATTCTATTGTAAAATTCTTGGTAAATATCTGTAATATTTCTTTTCCTAATATCTGATAATCTGATTCACCTGTGTGAATCACCATGTGCTGAGTTAAACAATATTTTTTACTAAAATATTTTCCACAGTTCACACATGAAAAAGGCTTTTCACCCATATGAGTTCTCATGTGAGCATCAAAAACAGACTTGAAAGTCAAATCACAGATGACACATGAGAATCACCCAAATTTAATTTAATTTTAATTCTATTTAATTTTGAGACTTTTGTTATTGTTTTTTTTTCTTTATGCATGCAAAAGTTAAAAAAAAACTTGCACAATTTACAATAGTATGCTATGCTATATAGAGAGCACAGCAGAGACAGACTTATAAATGGAAACACAAAAACATTACAGATACACTATAAAATATAATAATAACTAAAACTGCAACAAAGGGATGAATATTTTAGGTTTAACATGTATCGGTGAGCAATTCCATTAACATTTCAGTCCAGTATTCATATATTTCAATATATTTTAGAGATTCCAAATACAATTACAATTTGGATTTTAAAAAAATGTCAAAAACTGGGGATGATCTTCGCTCTCTCTGCTTACGAATAAAGAATTTTGCCAGACAAAATATCAGATTACAACAGAGTTCTAGATTTTTGTTTTTCTACAATACTCCAAAATTTCACACATCTCTAGAAATAGTTTCCGAAAGTGCAATCAGTTGTTTCTCTTGAGTTTAATGTACAATTCTTCTAACCCTTCAAAGGATGTTGTTCGTTTGGTTTTTGTTAAATATATAAAACCAGGATGAACTGATGGCACGTCAAGTCTTATTTTATCTCTTATCCTGGATTCTGTAATCCTACTTTTGTGAATCAGCCTTCTGCTGTTTTCCAATCCTGATTTGGATCATTTCAGTGCAACAAAAAGCAAAGAGAGGAAATCTGTGTGGAGGTGAACTGGTTTTTACAGCACAGTATAAACCAGCAACAGAACCCTCCAGTGCAAATCCAGTAATGGGTTTGCACTATGCACTAGTGCATCCATTACTGCACTATGGTTTAAATGTCATTACTCTCCTGAATCCTAAAATTATTCAATATATGATATTATACTTTACCTTTGTAAGCAATATTATGCAACATTCTGCACTAAAATTCAAATATCCCTGCAATATTCTGCAGTAGCATTCAACAAACACTGCATTTCCACAGGAAATGCCAGTGTTGTAGTTTCTTTTTAAGCCATTAAATACATATCTGCATGTGTAGAGATTAAATTAGTTTCAGCATTAAAAGATAGTCATCTTGAATAAGACAGCTGCAGCAAAAAAAAGACAAAAATAATACAAGACAAGATACACTCCAAATTATTGTAGACAATAATCACTTGTACAATCAAGAATAATAAATGCATTTTAAAAAGTGAGTGAATATTAAATTTTTTGTTCAGTTCAAAGGTATTTTAACTGATTTGAAAAGCTTTTACATAAAGGCTGGTTAATATTTGAAACAAATAACAGCATCAATTTCTATCTAGTTTTGCTTTAAACACATCAAAGATTTTTCTGTATATAAATATTTGAGAATGCAAAGCCATTAAGGAAAAATTATGATTAGTGCCCAACAGCACATTATATTTTTGATTATAAATGTATTAAAGTAAATCCCATCGACCCACGTCCATCTCCGATCAAACTCTCTTAATGTCTCCCATATTGAATGGAGACGCCTTTCAGGGATGCAGAAGGACAACAGCAAATAGATCAATATTTGTGTATCGGAGGCTCCATAGACAGTTTTAAAGCATGAACCTTTGCCAGCAAAAAAAAACAAAATATCACTCAAGGAAAAAGTTTCAGGGATGCACATCTCTAAGCATCCAAATGTTCAAGATTCAAAATATCACATTTAATAAATTACACAATTTCTCCATTTTATAGAAAAGAAAGCCCTTCTTTCTATAACTTTAATTTTTATAGAAAATTACTCTTATAGTAACTTTAACACAGCTCATACATGAAAAACACTTCTACGGCTTTTCACCTGTGTGACTCCTCATGTGCCAATTAATATGATGTTTTAGACGAAAACACTTTCCACAGATGACACACACAAAAGGCTTTGCACCTGCGTGAATCATCATGTGCTTAGTCAAAACGTGTTTTCTACTAAAACATTTTCCACAGGTCTCGCATGAAAACGGCTTTTCATCCGTATGAGTTGTCATGTGAGCATTGAGAAAACACTTGAGAACAAAACGCTTTTCACACATCCCACACACAAAAGGCTTCTCGCCTGTGTGAATCTTCATGTGCTGAGTTAAATGGCTTTTTACACGAAAACTTTTTCCACAGGTCCCACATGAGAAGGGGTGTTCACCGGTGTGAATCGTCACATGCTTAGTTAATTGCGCTTTTTGACGAAAACATTTTCCACAGTTCACACACGAAAAAGGCTTTTCCCCTGTGTGAATCGTCATGTGCTGAGTTAAAAAACTTTTTAGACGAAAACGTTTTCCACAGGACACGCATGAAAACGGCTTGTCACCAGTGTGAATCTTCATGTGATCAGTTAAAGACTGTTTCTTACAAAAACCCTGTCCACAAGTCACACACAGAAAAGGCTTTTCACCGGTGTGAGTCCTCATGTGGTCAGTTAAATTCCGTCTTTGAGGAAAGCTTTTACCACAGGTCCCACAGGAAAATGGCTTTTCACCAGTATGAGTTCTCATGTGAACACTGAGAGTAGATCTTAAAGCGAAACGCCTTTCACAAGTCACACACATGAACGGCTTTTCACCTTTGTGAATCCCAATGTGCTGAGTTAAAAGCGGTTTTCGATGAAAACATTTACCACAGGTCTCACATGAAAACGGCTTTTCGCCTGTGTGAATTATCATGTGCTGAGTTAATTGAGATTCTTCTCTAAAACATTTTTTACAGTTGACACATAAAAACGGTTTTTTACCGGTGTGAATCACCACGTGACAAGTTAAAGTACGTTTGTCACAAAAACTTTTGCCACAGGTCCCGCATGAAAATGGCTTTTCACCCGTATGAGTTCTCATGTGAACATCGAGAGAATGTTTAACAGTGAAACACTTTCCACAGGTCCCACAGGAAAATGGCTTTTCACCCGTATGAGTTCTCATGTGAACATCGAGAGTAGATCTTGAAGCGAAACGCCTTTCACAAGTCACACACATGAAAGGCTTTTCACCTGTGTGAATCGCAATGTGCTGAGTGAAAAGCTGTTTTCGATGAAAACATTTACCACAGGTCTCACATGAAAATGGCTTTTCACCTGTGTGAATCCTCATGTGCTGAGTTAATTGAGATTTTACCTTATAACGTTGTTCACAGTTCACACATGAAAACGGCCTTTCACCAGTATGAGTTCTCATGTGAGCAACAAAGCCAGATTTGAAAGGAAATCGCTTTTTACAGGTGACGCATGAGAAAGGTTTTCTTCTTTTCCGATCTTGGTTCTCAGCTTCAGCAGCTTCCTGGACGACCACTTTGTCATCTTGGTTAACCTGCAGAGGTTCCAACTCCTCCTTTTCCAGAGTGGAGCTCCTCTCCTGGCTGTGAACTTTATGCTCCAAGCAATCTGGACAAGAAAACAGAAAACAGAGGAATTGTTAACTTTATTGTTGACCTGAATAAACATACCATTTATTAAAGTAAATGATAAACACTTTTAGCGTGTCAGACTGAAATGAACAAAACAACGCACTTGAAAACTCAAGAGTGCAGACAGATCATTTGACATTTAGAAAATTATCAGATGACCAGATTTCATAAATTATTTGTTATTTATTATGAAATCATTTAGTGTTCATTAATGATATTTAAAAGTAAATGCTATTTTTAGATCTTACTTATTTTTGAGCTATTCTTTAGTTTTATTACTTTGAAATATGTTAACATTTATTTTTTGTCCACTGTATATTTTGGGGGTTTATTTGCAGTTTATTTGTATGTTGCCAATTAGTTATTTTATGCATTTCTTTAGAACTGTGGGTCCATTTTCTATAATTACAGGGACTGGCATAAGACCAGCATGCAGTATGTTGGGCTTGTGGATTTCAATCAGAGACGGAGAGGCAGCAGGAAACAGTGAAAAGTTTGATCTTCGTTATTTGCCTGGAAACTGGAAAAAATAAATCATAAAAACAACCTTCAAGTTTTTTGGACATTGGACTTCTTTTGCGTCACCTTAGGGCAGCAGTGGCTTGTTGACTGGGCTTTTCTAAGATATTATAAGATCTTAGACTAAGTAAACCGATAAATAAATTAAATGTCGATCTAAGACTTTATAAGATGTTTTGACGAACAATCGGCACTACAATTTATTTAATACAAATCATTATTCAATTTTACAACTACCAACACCAATATTATTTTTTATGCTTCTTACTTTACTAGTCTTGCGATCCACTGTTCATAACTCTCCTGTTTTTGAAAACAAGTCTCGGTAGTTACACAAGTGGGAGAGATTTAAAAAAAAAGGAATTACAGCCAGTAGTACAGCTGAGGTATATCTTCTCTATATATAAATAAGCGATTTTCACAGCATTGTTGTGATGTCTGCATTCATTTGTCTGTTAACAAAACATTATACAGGAACAGTTACTAAAAGATAATAACCTATTTTTTTTCCCTGCCGGTGGGATTGAAGGGGTTAAGCCAGGGATGGGCAACTCCAGGCCTCCAGGGCCAGTTTTCTGCAACTTTTAGATGTGTCTCTACTTCAACACACCTGAGTCATATAAAGAGGTCGTTAGCAGAACTTGACTGCACTTAGGAGGTGATTCAGCTGTTGGATTCAAGTGTGTTGGACCAGGGAGACGAATAAGAGATGCATAACATCGGCCCTGGAGGACAAGGATTGCCCAATCCCTGGTTAAGACCTTAAACTGCATCCAAACGCTCAGGTTTCCTACCTATTCGGTGTAAAATTATCTGGGGGGATCGGGAAAAATCCAGCAGTCTGCGCGGATCATCCATCTCTTCCTCCTATTTGACGATTATTTCTTTAAATTGTTATTGTTCCTTCAGTTAGCAGCTTGTTCATAAACTCCTCTAAACTGGATTGAAGTCTTTTTCTTCTTCGTCGTCGTTTTCTTGATGGCTGGCAAAAAACTTTAAGTAGTATTACCGCCACCTACTGATATGGAGTGTAGCTCGTTTGAAGACATTTTTAAAAAACGGGCCGTGGCCCGGTGCGCGACAGGCCATGCGCTTCTCGGCATAACACCGGGTCCAAACGCTGGTGGTTCCTACCTATTCGGTGTAAGATTATCTGGGGCCTCCGGGAGAAATCCAGCAGTCTGCGATGATCATCCATCTCTTCCTCCGACTTGACGATGATTTCTTTAAATAGTCGTCAACAGGAGTTAACTGCTCGTATATAAACTTGTTTAAAGAAACACTCGAAAACTCAGCAAAGCAGACTATACACCATCTTTTCTTTTTCTCCTTCTTCTACTTATTTTTCTCCTATTTCTCCTTCCTTCTCTTCTTTTTTTGGGGATTTTATGACTGTCGCCTTTCATATTGTTGCATTACTGTCACCTTCTGGATAATATGATCATCACATCTAAAAATTTCTCATATATTGCTTTGAAGGACGCTTAAATTAAACAAATACAATATTAGTATTGCAGTTCTCTGCAAATCTATTCATCCATCCATTTTCTTTGCACCTTTGTCCCTAGTGGAGCTGGGAGGGGTGCTGGTGTTGGTGCTGGTGCTGGTGTTGGTGCTGGTGCCCATCTCCAGCCAGACATTTCAGGCGAGAGGCGAGGTCACCCTGGACAGGTCGCCAGCGTGTCTCTGCAAATTCAGGGGTCATATAGTCCTCTGACTCATATTTTCTACATCCTGCAACATGTTTCACTTTTACAGTTTATTTATAACTCCACCAAATAAGAAGATCAAGAAATTCAAAATCTACACATAATTATTTCTTAAACCTGAGATATTCATCTGCTCCTTGTACACTCATATTTATTCTGACAACTGTATAAATGTAGTGTTGATGCATTATTGCTCAGACTGGAACACTTTTAACTTTTTTATCAACATTAGCTTTTTTTATAGCCTAATTTTGCTGGTTTGGGGGAGTTGCAGGCCATCTGGGGGTCTGTGGCCCTCTTTGGTGACTCTGGGGATGACTTCTAGCGTTTAGAGGAGAGTGCAGTTGTAGCCGCGGTGGTGCTCCTGGGGTTCCACGCTCAGATCTCTGTAGCTCCAATCTTTCATGTCTGTGGCTCCCTACACCCATTATTGAACATTTTATGGAGAAACCTTATTTACACAAGCACACTCACACAGAGATTAGCTTGCAGTGTGTTCAGATACAGTACGTTGGGCTGCAAATGTCAAGCACATTTTGTATGAACCAGTTCCATTCACTTTCCAGTTATGTGCTATTTTTAGTTTGTGGTGAATCTTGGATTTCTTTTAAAGTACAAATGTACACTCAACTATCCTAGTAGATTCTATTTATGATAAAAAAAAAACTACAAAATGTCTCTATTCAACAAGAATAATTCAAATCAATCCCTCAAGTCTAATCTTGTGAGAATGTTCTGGAAGGGAGTCCATGTCTGGTCATTACAAAGCATACCATACATGGGGAATACTTCTACGTATGACTCCTCAAATGTTCAGCTATCTGATGTTTTAGATCAATGTTTCTCAAACGTTTTCAGGCTGAGGACCACTTAACCCATTTAGCAAACAGTCAGAGGACTACCTAACCTGACATTGCCCCCACAATCATACATCTTAATATCTGATATCAGCTGCAAGCTGAAATGAAAATATTAGACTCTTAATTCACATATTATTGTTTTCTTTGTTCATCACAATGAGAAGAGTGGTGCTGTTTGGTAAATGTGACTGGCCACCAGAAAGCCATGAACAGGTCTACTTGTTCATTTTGAATTATTCACTGATTCTGAAAGTGTCTAAACTTTCCAAAGGTGTCAAACAAATGGAAATAAAGAAGTTGTTCTTTACCACCAAGTGTTGTGTGCATTAATAACATTTAGGGCTATTTGTGATTTAGAAGCACAATTAAAGAAAAATAGACTTGAGTTGCTTTGACAGAAACAAAAAACTATTTTCTGCACCATTGAATATTAACCAGCTTCTAGCAATTGTATTTATTTATTGTATTTCTTTAATATTTTTCAATTAAATAAAAATAACAATAGCTGTTGACCTATTCATTACAAAGCAAAGTCATAAAAAACAAAGAACAGTTCTGACTAACTGGAGCAATTCCAGCCGCTAACCGTTCAGGAGAATCCAATTGCCAGTGAACGTCACATCAACACTTAGCAGCTGTAACTCGGCTTCGTCTGGTCATATAATATACCTGGAGTTGTTTTCTTTCCATCGGTATCTGCAGCTTTTCTTTTGAGTAACCCGGTTTTAAGCCATTATTTTTTAAGACAATCCTTCGGTAAGCTAGCCGTAGCGTCACGGCACGGCAGATAAACAGTTGTTTACATGCAGTACCTCGCGGACCACTGGGGGGCGCCTGCAGAACACCAGTTTGAGAAAGATTGTTTTAGACAAAAACACTTTCCACAGAAAATGGCTTTTCACCAGTATAAATCAACATGTGCTCAGTTGAATAATGTTTTCGACTAAAACTTTTTCCACAGGTCACACATGAAAATGGGTTTAGGGCATCTGGGGGTCTGTGGCCCTCATCTGGAGAGGGTCATTGGTGACTGCGGATGACTTCTACCAGCCGCATATGATGCGTTTAGAGGAGAGTGCAGTTGTTCCAATCTCCTTCATGTTATTACAACTAAGACGGGAGAAAAAGTCATTTATGGAAATCAGTCACACATACTTTGAACAATCAATGCATGAAAATTAGTTTGTGAAGAATCTTGAACTTTCTTTAAAGTACGAATGAATTTCATTTAATTTGAAAATATTTTAAATAGGTACAGTAAGACTGGGTAATATAACTTGAACTAACTGACAGCGTCAGTTTCAATCTCATCTTGCTTTACAGACAAACCTATCACAATTATATTTTGTATAGATTCATTAAAAACAATCACGCATTCCAGTACGTTCCATTTTTTCTTAAAAAAAAAAACAACTATAAACGTAACCCCCAAAAAATGTCTCCAGTGTACAGAATAATAAAAGTCAATCCTGCTAGTCCAATCTCATTAGGATGTTCTGGCAGGGAGTCCATGTCCGGTCAGACTCTGTTAACTGTACTAAACATTACTAAAATGAACAATTTTCCCTCAGAATGATAACAGCTCATAGATTCATGTTTCTCTTTTGGATTCTCCACAGATTTTCAGTTTTTAAGAATTTTGCGCTACAGAATATGCCAGCAAAGAAAAAAATTCAGGGTTGCTCATCACTAAGTAGGTGACACAAGTCATACAAGGAAAATACTTCTACAACTTTTCACCTAAGTGGCTCCTCATGTGGAGAGTTAAGTCGTATTTTTGACGATAACTTTTTCCACAGGTCACACATGAAAAAGGCTTTTCACCAGTGTGAATCCTCATGTGCCGAGTTAAATGCTGTTTTTGACGAAATTTTTTTCCACAGATCCCACATGAAAACGGCATTTCATCTGTATGAATTCTCATGTGAACACTGACAGACAATTTGAAAGTGAAACGCTTTCCACAGGTCACACATGAAAACGGCTTTTCACCTGTATGACTCATCATATGCTTACTTAAACTACGTTTTTGACAAAAACATTTTCCACAGGTCCCACATGAAAACGGCTTTTCACCAGTGTGAATCCTCATGTGCTCAGTTAAACCTTGTTTTTGACTAAAACCTTTTCCACAGTTAACACATGAAAAAGAGTTTTCACCTGCGTGAACCGTCATGTGCTGAGTTAAAAAACGTTTCTGACTAAATTTCTTTCCACAGGTCACGCATGAAAAAGGCATTTCACCTGTATGACTCCTCATGTGGTCAATTAAACTATGTTTTTGACAAAAACCCTTTCCACAGGTCCCACATGAAAACGGCTTTTCACCTGTGTGACTCCTCATGTGCTGGGTTAAACTATGTTTTTGACAAAAACACTTCCCACAGGTCGCACAAGAAAATGGCTTTTCACCGGTGTGAGTCCTCAGATGTTGAGTTAAATCCTGTTTTTGACAAAAACCTTTTCCACAGTTCACACATGAAAATGGCTTTTCACCGGTGTGAATCCTTATGTGCTTAGTTAAATCTTGTTTTTGATAAAAACCTTTACCACAGGTTACACATGAAAACGGCTTTTCACCGGTGTGAATCCTTATGTGCTTAGTTAAATTCTGTTTATGACTAAAACTTTTTCCACAGTTCACACATGAAAACGGCTTTATACCCGTATGAGTTCTCATGTGAGGCTCAAAAGCAGATTTGAAAAAGAAACGTTTTTCACAGATGACACATGAGAAAGGCTTTCTTCTTTCCTGATTTTGGTTCTTAGCTTCAGCTGCTTCCTGGAAGATGTCTTGTTTCTTGTTTGGTTCTGATTCAATGTGGTTTGTTTGCTCATGAACAGGAACCACCATGCAGGTATCAGTCTCTTGTTTTAGCTCAAGCTGCTGACTGTTGTAATCTTCTTTCTCATCCACTTTTATCTGCTGATGTTCTAGTACCTCCTGCTCTTCTTTTATCTGCTGATGTTCTAGAACCTCGTGCTCTTCTTTTATCTGCTGATGTTCTAGTACCTCCTGCTCTTCTTTTATCTGCTGATGTTCTAGAACCTCCTGCTCTTCTTTTATCTGCTGATGTTCCAGAACCTCCTGCTCTTCTTTTATCTGCTGATGTTCCAGAACCTCCTGCTCTTCTTTTATCTGCTGATGTTCCAGAACCTCCTGCTCTTCTTTTATCTGCTGATGTTCTAGAACCTCCTGCTCTTCTTTAATCTGCAGATTTTCAGGCCATTCCTGATCTTGTTTCACCTGCAGAGGTTCTAACTCGTCCTTGTCCAGAGTGAAACTCCTCTCCTGGTTACATATCTGCTCCTCAGAAACGTTATGTTGCAGGCAATCTGGGCAAGAAAACACAGAAAAACAAAGAATGGTTTACTTTATTAAAGTAAATGAGAAAGGAATTTCATTTAGTAGTGAAATCACCAGATATACTATTGTTCCCCGATTGCACTATTCTGACTGATTGCTGATTACAGATTTTAAAAGGTCTGACCTGCCGATTCCTATTTTGACCGATACATTTTTTATTTGAAATGTTGCTAAATACGGCAAGAAAGTCACTCAGTTGGCAACAGTGAGGGGACTATTAACTGCAAATGTGCAGATATGACCTGGTGGGGCACTACATTTTTTTTTATTTGTTATGAAATTATGAATTGTAGGCATTATTGTTATTATTTAAGAGAACATTTTATTATTGTAAAGTTTTTTTCAAGTTATTATTATATTTTACAACTACTATTATTACTATCACTATTTCATGCTGCCTATTTCACTAGTCGTGCACTGCATTGTGTCTACCCTGGCTTGAGAAGTATTCATACCCCTTGAACTTTTCCATATTTTGTCGCATTCTGACCACACACATAAATATATTTCTCTGGAAATGTATGTTTAAGACCAACATATAGTAAGGTCAGGTCATTTCATTTATATAGCACATTTTCAGCAACAAGGCATTTCAATGTGCTTTGCATGAATTAGAGGAAATACAGACAAAACAACAACAACAAAAGCAAAAGAAAAACAAAAATACTCTGGAATTTATAAACTAATAGAAGTTTCTCTGGATCTCTTGATAGTTCTAACTAAATGGTTTGATTCCTGCTCTGGGTTGAGTGAAGAATAAAACAAAATGTTCCTCTGGCGGGTTGCTGGATAATAAGAATAAGTGCTCTAGAATTTATAAACTAATAGGACTTTCTCTGGCTCTCTGCTTTGTTCTAACTAACAAGAATAAGAGTAAGTAGGACGAAATGACAACATTGGGAAGGATCTGGCACATATAGTAAGATAAGGATTAAACATGGAGCGAATGAAAGACAGTGACAATCAAGAAGTGTGTTTATATGTTGATTTGGAGTGCGAATGCAATTAGTCTGTGAACCCTGTACAGCCAGCTCTCCCAGGCAAACGTCTCTGATATGATGGTGTTATCTGGGAGTAGTGATGGACTCTGACCTGAACCTCCAGAGCCACATAAAGACAGTTACAAAGTCGGCCTTCTATCACCTGAAGAACATTTCCAGGATTAAAGGACTAATGTCTCAGCAAAATCTAGAGAAACTCATCCATGCATTCATCTTCAGTCGTATTGATTATTGCAACAGCGTCTTCACAGGTCTGTCCAACAAATCAATCAAACAGCTGCAGCTGATACAGAACGCTGCTGCTCACGTTCTCACTAAAACCATGAAGATAGAGCACATAACACCAGTTTTAAAGTCCCTCCACTGGCTCCCTGTAGCTCAAAGAATAGACTTTAAAATACTGTTGTTAGTTTATAAATCACTGAACGGCTTAGCACCACAATACATTAAAGATCTGCTGTTGTTGTATCAACCTTCCAGATGTCTCAGGTCTTCTGGTTCTGGTTCTGGTCTGCATCCCCAGAACCAGAACCAAACGAGGAGAAGCAGCTTTCAGCATCTATGCACCACAAATTTGGAACAAACTTCCAGAAAACTGTAAAACAGCTGAAACACTGACTTCTTTTAAATCTCAACTGAAAACCCACCTGTTTAGAATTGCATTTGAAATGTAATCAATTACAAATTTATTGATGTAACTTGACTTAATGATTGATTCTATATTGCATTGTGATTCTGTGTTTGTAATGATGTAAAGCACATTGAAATGTCTTGCTGCTGAAATGTGCTATACAAATAAAATTTGATTGATTGATTGATTATCTAAGAGCAAGTCCTTGGAAGTGCTCTGCTCAACAGTCGCACGGATGTCGTCAGGAAAGGAGCAAGGTGGGAAGGAGCATACGGCAAAGATGGGTAGGGAGGGCGCAAAGAAAAAAAGTGTAAGGCTTCACCGAGAACCAGAGTGCTTGTTTACAACTGTGAAGTAACGCTGACCTTGGGAACTTTCACTGAGACATTCAAACACAAGGGCATCAAACTCATTTCATTTTGGGCCATATTAAAAATCTGAATGTGGGACGTACTGTGGTGGCGCAGGGCGGTAGCAAGCCCCACGTTTGGAGGCCTTAGTTGATCAAATTTTCTCCAAGAGAAAACTGGGCGCAGGAGACACTCTGTTGTTTTATAACAGCTTGATATAGAGGATGCTCATGGTAGTCCATAATGTTCTTTATGTGATGAAGAATTCTTTGCACCATAATTTTCAGAGGGTCCAGAGTATCTGGCTTGTTAGCCAATTTTGATCAATGGAAGAGTTGGTCTGAACATCCTCCTTCTATTCCCTCAGTTTTGGTCCTTTATCTGGCTCTCTGTCTCCCTCTGGACACAACCAGAGGGATACACCCTGGATTTATTCATGATAACAGGATTTCTGCTGTTTGGAGCTTGCAAATAACTGGCTTATCCACAAATTAATGACGGACTTGACCAAACTAGTGAACACTCAGACTATTGGTGTGGACAGAGACACAAGTTGGATGTGAGTCTTGCTGAGACTCGCAGCCCAGCTGAGGACTCAAACTCCCTAATGGAATGGAATCGATCTTGGAGACGTTGCCTGACCTAAGACATTCTATATCTGAATGGGCTTTTCCCGTGTTGCCTTGGAAGGGCTGCATTTTTCCAATCTCCTTGAAGATATGTAAACATAACGCTCCTTCCCACCTCACCCCCTCCTGTTATCCATGCAGCTGTGGAGCTGAGTGCTCCCAAGGACATTCTTTGATAACATCTGATCTGACTTCTGCCGGGAGGCTGAGCAACGTAGTTTCATGGCCCTGTGATGTCACCGCCTTCACTCATGTCTTTGTTTTGTCCTTTGTTTTGTCTGAATGTTGCCATGTGACCTAATGTGTCCTTTTCTCTTTTTATTTTATTTTGTCAGAAACTGTGGAGTACTCACTTTTAACCCAGAAAAGGAATTTGAACAAACTTGGAATCCAGAAAAACTACCTTAGCAACTACTTTTTAGAGTCCTATTCTTGCAAAACAGAAAATTAATTAGACCAGCGCATACTTACTTACTTATACTAATCTGCCAACCCTTAATAGGAGTATGTGGTTTATTTGCTTTGGATCAACATTTTTAGGTTTTTAACAACATTAAAACAATCTTCATGGTTTTTTGCACATTAAACTTCTTTTACCTTCGTACGAAGCATCACCTCAATGCAGCAGTGGTTTGTTGATTGGGCTTTTCTAACATATTTGCTTTGACAAACAGTCGCTACTACAATTTATTTATTACAAATTAAAGGAGGAAAAGCCATAAAAAAGGTGATTTTTTCTCTCTACATCAATAAGTCATTCCCACAGCGTAGTTGTGATGTTTGCGTTCATTTATCTGATATCAAAACATTCATACAGGAGGGGAACAGTTGCTAAAATGATCCTCATACACAAAGCTTCATACATTTAGACCTTAGCCTGAATCCAAACGCTGGTGGTTCCTACCTATTCGGTGTAAGATTATCTGGGGCCTCCGGGAGAAATCCAGCAGTCTGCGATGATCATCCATCTCTTCCTCGGATTTGACGATGATTTCTTTAAACTCTGTCGATGTTTCTTCAGCAGGATTAACTGATCATTGAGAAACTCGTTTAGACAAAACTCTCAACAGCTCAACAACTTCTTATTTGCGCCATCTTGTTGTTCTTCCTCCTATTCTTCTTCTTTAGGATTTTATGACTGTCGGCATTCACATTGTTGCATTACCGCCCCCTTCTGGATAATAGGAGCGGGTGACGTGTCTTGGCCAAGGACCATCTACTGGGATGAAACATAAGGCGGTAAACATGCTAAAGAAAAACTCAAAACTTTTAAATGAAACATTACATTACATTCTAAGACATTAGTATAACTTAGATCTATCTAAATACACATAAACCATTTCAATGTAAAAAGACAGTAAAATGTAAGAGAAAACAGCTCAGCAGGAAAGACCAAAATATTATTACAATTAAGTTGAGAGAATCGGCAAATTATTGTGGTTAAGGTGTCGACGCCTCAAGGCTGCAGGTGTTCCATCTGTGACCTATTTGTCAGAAACTGCCTGAACTTCTTGTCTTTTTCTATTCTTGTATGTTCAAGGAACTCAGCCATAGGCTGTGTGGTCAACTCTGTATAAGAGGAAGCCCTGAGCGACAGAGAACTCAGAGACTCCTTTGACACTCGTGTGTGTTCACTCTTGACGCTCACTGTGTGTTAATGGGATTTTCTCCAATTGCAATTGCTGTAATAAACTTGTACTTTTGCTCTGATGTCTGCCTCCTAGATTGATGTTGCTTTAACAACCCCTTGAACTTTTCCATATTTTGTCACATAATAAATGCATACGTAAATATATTACATTGGAATTTTATGTGAATAAGCAACATAAAGTGGGATACAATTGTGAAGTAATACTGATCATGTGAACTTTGACTGGGCCATTCTAACACATGAATATGTTTTGTTTTAAACCATCGCATTGTAGCCCTGACTTCATGTTTAGGGTGGTTGTCGAGCTGGAAGGTGAACCTCCGCTCTGCTGTATTTTTTCCGTTTTCAAATGTCACTCTCTGTAGTTATAAAGAGGGAAAAGACATGAAGAAAAAAAAGCACAACGGAGGTCAGTGGCTCCCAGACGCGTGCAGAGGGGGGGCTTTAGGGGCCTTGAGTCCCTGCCCCTTTTATCCTTGATGCCAGTAGTGCCCTTTTTGAGTTTTTTTTATTATTATTATTTTTAATCTGTATGTCAGAAGGCCTGTTTGCGCCCCTCAGCAATAATATTTAGCTAAGTATAATAATTTAGCAAAAATAAACTAGTCTGGCTGCCCTCAGTCTAATAATGACTCTCAGAGCCTCCATGTTGTTCAGACTCCGGGTCCATGGTGAGGAGGAGGCAGATCTGTGTCCTCTAACTATCAAATTATGGGCAAGAATATTTTTTCATACACTGGTTTGTGAATTAAAATGTAGGTCTGATGTTGACGTTAGAAAAACTGTTTCTATTTATATTTTTATAATCGTCCTTGTAATAGCGGGACAAAACCCGCCTCGCCCCTAAACTCAGAAATGCTGCAGAGAAACTTCTGACTTTAACTTCATCATTCTGCTCAAGGCCCGGTTCGCTACAGGCAGCTTGAGTCGGTCCACCGACAGATAGAAAGAATGTCTGTCTTTATATCAGACATCCTGGTATAAGACATGGTACTGCGAGTCACGACGCAGCTCACAGCCCCGGTACCACCTGGTACCACCTGGTACCACCTGGTACCACCCGCTGACTGTTCGCTCTGCTTCTCCTTAACGTTTCTACTAGGTGGGTTAAAGCTGCTGCTGACGGGATCTGGCTGGAGGTTCGCGGCTGTAAATAGAACTTATTGCAGAACCTCAAGTGTTAAAGGAAGATTCGGCCCATTTAGAGTTCATAAAATAAACATCAGAGAAAATATTGTAGCAATAATTAGAACCGCAGCAAAAAGCCAAACATGCCACAATGAAATGAATCAAAATGTCTCCAAAGCATCGGGGGACTGACATGGGGGCCACCTGGGGGATTCCAGGTAGATTCCAGGTAGATTCCAGGTAGATTCAAGAGATGCGCATCGCAGCAGCTGTTCCTCCAGGGCCAGCCCAAGGTAATATGGGGCCTTAGACAGAACCCTCCTCCCTCCGGAACCCGTCCTACTAAGAACCTCAGCATCACTAACATGTTTAAATATAGATAAGGTGAATCTGTGAGAGGGAGACCAGGTTTATTGGCAGAGTTTAAAATCAATCACTGATTATTGGTTATTTGCTATGATGTATTTGTGAACAAACCCAATTCAAACACAAAGATTACACCATATTGTAGCCATGGTAACACAACAATCAAACTATCAAGATGATTCTTTAAACTTTTAAAAAGTAAAATTCCTAACTAAATCCTAAATGTACAATTTATTTTTCTCAGCTGAAAGCATTAAATAAAATGTAATAACATTGTCATTCTCTATAAATGATGCTACAGGTTTAGATCTGTGGTCTGTGTTACAATTAAACCATTTCTTGGAGGCCCCTGAGTGTCTGGAGGCCCCTGAATTTCTGGAGGCCCCTGAGTGTCTGGAGGCCCCTGAATGTCTGGAGGCCCCTGAGTGTCTGGAGGCCGCTGAATGTCTGGAGGCCCATGAGTTTCTGGAGGCCCCTGAGTGTCTGGAGGCCCCTGAGTTTCTGGAGGCCCCTAAGTTTCTGGAGGCCCCTGAGTGTCTGGAGGCCCTAAGTGTCTGGAGGCCCCTGAGTGTCTGGAGGCCCCTAAGTGTCTGGAGGCCCCTGAGTGTCTGGAGGCCCCTGAATGGCCCCTACTAGCAGCTACTGAGTTTTTTTTGCCTTGAAATCTCAGTCCTATAATTCTAGGTCTCAGAGTTGCTAACATCAAACTATTATATAGAGTTAAACCCTTTGAGCTTTTTGGATCTATAAATCAGTCTGCAGCCAGGTTGTTCTAGAGGTTAAATAGATATTATTAGGGCTTCATTAGTAAAATGGCAGCAAATTAGCTTATTTTAAAACTTTATAACCTTTGACCTTCTCTCCTCTGGTCTGTTTAACAGCTACAGTCTCAGATCAGCTCAGCCCTCCAGGACTGTCAGCAGCAGAAACAGAAACTTTATACCTGTTGGGGAAAATATAGACTATATTTGCTTTGCATTTCCCCGCATGATGGCAATGATATAGTAGGATCCAATTAGATTCTTGATTAATATGGGTTGTTGCTATGTTGTAGTACAGAGTTTTTGTTCAATGTGCCCCTTTTTTAAATTTGAGCCCCTGCCCCTCCAAAGGTCTCTGCACGGCCCTGCTGGCTCCATTTTCCCTCTACACAAGTATGCTGTTTTCACAATTGTGACGTCTCCGTTCATTTGCTATAAGCAAAATATTTACAGAACAGTTACTAAAACGATGCTCAAACAGAAAGGTGCAGACATTTAGACCTTAACCTGAATCCAAACGCTGGTGGTTCCTACCTATTCGACGTTAAGATTATCTGGGGAGTCTGGGAGAAATACAGCAGTCTGCATTGATCATCCATCTCTTCCTCCGACTTAACGGGGATTTTTTTGAAAGTCTGTGAATGTTTCTTCAGCAGCAGTTAACTGCTTGTAGATAAACTCATTTAACCTGGACTGAAGATATTTCTAGAGAAACTCGGACATTCAAGTCATTGCATTATTGTATGGATAACATGATGTTCACATCTAAAGATTTCTCATACACTTGTCTCTGAAAAACATAAAATCTTTTCATAGTAATAATAGAAGACAGCTGAAGGAGAAAAGAGAAAAATACAACTAAGACAAAAGACACACCAAATAATAGGAGACAATAATAATCAACCATACTTTATTACATTTTCTATAAAGTAAAAAAGGTTTTTTTAATTATTATTCATAATGCTTTTACATAGGAAGAATTAGACTGGTTAATATAATTTGAAACAAATAACAGTATCAGTTAAAATCTCATTTTACTTGCTGAACTTACTTCCTCTTTTTCCAGGAAACCTACTCTTCCTGTTTCATGACTCTCTGTCTGACTATGATTTCTTATGATTAGACAAAAAAAGTAGAATTAAAGCAAAGTTTGCAGGAGACAAAAACAACACACACAACCAGATTTATTTTATTGACATTCAAGTCTACTGTTGGGGCCTAGATGTCACTTGAGTGATTCATTTTAAAGATAACTTTATTTATTATTACTGTTAAACTTAAATCTCCAGCATGGGGAAGTGGGATGAGCTCGGGTTTTCTTGACAATAGGTAGAATTAGACTGGTTAATATAATTTGAAACAAATAACAGTATCAGTTACAATCTCATTTTACTTGAAAGTCAAACCTATCAAAGATGTTTTTTTGTTTAAAGATCATTTTGAGAATGCACAACCATTAAAGAAAATTTACAACACATTGTATTTTTGATTATAAATGTATTAAAGTAAATAATATCCACCCACCCACTCTATCTCTGTACAGGGTAGAAGAATACAAATCAATCCCTCAAGTCCAATCATGTGAGAATGTTCTGGAAGGGAGTCCATGTCCGGTCAGACTCTGTTAATGCATGAAATAGTCAGTGGGCCCCCAAGCCTCTTCATCTATCAGCATCAGTACTGGCACTCCTCAGGGCTGTGTGCTGAGCCCTCTGCTCTTCACGTTGTGCACACACAACATACAGTTTGACATAAACAGTATGTTAATACAATAACATACAGTTTATCATTATTGTTTTTTGATACAGACTATGCAAAAAAACCCCAAAATAAACAAAGCATCTCCACAGGAAAATGTGTCATGGTGGCACATCTCCAAGTATCCAAATGTGAACATTTAACAAATACAAAAATTTTAAGGTTTATAGACATGAAACTCCTCCAGTCATTTATTCTAGTTTATAACCAGAACAATTCCATAGTGAACCTCAACATAGGACATGTATGGAAAATACTTCTACAGCTTTTCACCTATGTGACGCCTCAAGTGCCGAGTTAAATTAACTTTGTGACGAAAACATTTTCCACAGGTTACACATGAAAACGGCTTTTCACCAGTGTGAATCATCATGTGCCGAGTTAACTCCCGTTTTCCACTAAAACGTTTTCCACAGTTCACACATGAAAATGGCTTTTCACCAGTGTGAATCATCATGTGCTGAGTTAACTCCCGTTTTCGACGAAAACTTTTTCCACAGTTCACACATGAAAATGGCTTCTCACCAGTGTGAATCATCATGTGCTCAGTTACCTCCCGTTTTTGACGAAAACTTTTTCCACAGTTCACACATGAAAACGGTTTTTCACCAGTGTGAATCATCATGTGCTCAGTTACCTCCCGTTTTTGACGAAAACTTTTTCCACAGTTCACACATGAAAACGGTTTTTCACCAGTGTGAATCATCATGTGCTCAGTTACCTCCCGTTTTCGACGAAAACTTTTTCCACAGTTCACACATGAAAACAGCTTTTCACCAGTGTGAATCATCATGTGCCGAGTTAACTCCGATTTTCGACTAAAACTTTTTCCACAGTTCACACATGAAAACGGCTTTTCACCAGTGTGAATCATCATGTGCTGAGTTAACGCCTGTTTTTGTCTAAAACTTTTTCCACAGTTCACACATGAAAATGGCATTTCACCAGTGTGAATCATCATGTGCCGAGTTAACTCCGATTTTCGACTAAAACTTTTTCCACAGTTCACACATGAAAACGGCTTTTCACCAGTGTGAATCATCATGTGCTGAGTTAACGCCTGTTTTTGTCTAAAACTTTTTCCACAGTTCACACATGAAAATGGCATTTCACCAGTGTGAATCATCATGTGCCGAGTTAACTCCGATTTTCGACTAAAACTTTTTCCACAGTTCACACATGAAAACGGCTTTTCACCAGTGTGAATCATCATGTGCTCAGTTAACGCCTGTTTTTGTCTAAAACTTTTTCCACAGTTCACACATGAAAACGGCTTTTCACCAGTGTGAATCATCATGTGCTCAGTTAAATGCTCTTTTCGACGAAAACTTTTTCCACAGTTCACACATGAAAATGGCTTTTCAACAGTGTGAGTCATCATGTGCCGAGTTAACTCCTGTTTTCCACTAAAACGTTTTCCACAGTTCACACATGAAAACGGCTTTTCACCAGTGTGAATCATCATGTGCTGAGTTAAAGTCTGTTTTCGACTAAAACTTTTTCCACAGTTCACACATGAAAATGGCTTTTCACCAGTGTGAATCATCATGTGCTGAGTTAAATCCTGTTTTAGAGTAAACCTTTTTCCACAGTTCACACATGAAAACGGCTTTTCACCAGTGTGAATCATCATGTGCCGAGTTAACTCCCGTTTTCGACTAAAACTTTTTCCACAGTTCACACATGAAAATGGCTTTTCACCTGTGTGAATCATCATGTGCTGAGTTAAATGCGGTTTTCGACGAAAACTTTTTCCACAGTTCACACATGAAAACGGCTTTTCACCTGTGTGAATCATCATGTGCCGAGTTAAATCCTGTTTTACAGTAAAACTTCTTCCACAGTTCACACATGAAAACGGCTTTTCAGCAGTGTGAATCATCATGTGCTGAGTGAAATGCGGATTTTGACTAAAACTTTTTCCACAGTTCACACATGAAAACGGCTTTTCACCAGAGTGAGTTCTCATGTGAGGCTCAAAAGCAGATTTGAAAGTGAAACGTTTTTTACATATGGCACATAAGAAAGGCTTTCTTCTTTTCTGATTTTGGTCCTCAGAATCAGCAGCTTCCTGGAAGATGTCTTGTTTCTTGTTTGCTTCTGATTCAGTGTGGTATGTTGTCTCGGAAATAGGAACCACCATGCTGGTATCTGTCTCTTGTTTTAGCTCAAGCTGCTTATCACCCTGACTGTTGTAATCTTCTTTCTCATCCACTTTTATCTGCTGATGCTCTAGAACCTTCTGCTCTTCTTTTATCTGCTGATGCTCTAGAACCTCCTGCTCTTCTTTTATCTGCAGATTTTCAGGCCATTCCTGTTCTTGTTTCACCTGCAGAGGTTCTAACTCGTCCTTGTCCAGAGTGATGCTCCTCTCCTGGTTACATATCTGCTCCTCAGAAACGTTATGTTGCAGGCAATCTGGGCAAGAAAACACAGAAAAACAAAGAATGGTTTACTTTATTAAAGTAAATGAGAAAGGAATTTCATTTAGTAGTGAAATCACCAGATAAACTATTGTTCCCCGATTGCACTATTCTGACTGATTGCTGATTACAGATTTTAAAAAGTCTGACCTGCCGATTCCTATTTTGACCGATACATTTTTTATTTGAAATGTTGCTAAATACGGCAAGAAAGTCACTCAATTGGCAACAGTGAGGGGACTATTAACTGCAAATGTGCAGATATGACCTGGTGGGGCACTACATTATTATATTTGTTATGAAATTATGTATTGTAGGCATTATTGTTATTATTTAAGAGAACATTTTATTATTGTAAAGTTTTTTTCAAGTTATTATTATATTTTACAACTACTATTATTACTATCACTATTTCATGCTGACTATTTCACTAGTCGTGCACTGCATTGTGTCTACCCTGGCTTGAGAAGTATTCATACCCCTTGAACTTTTCCATATTTTGTCGCATTCTGACCACATACATAAATATGTTTCTCTGGAAATGTATGTTTAAGACCAACATAAAAGTAAGGTAAGGTCATTTTATTTATATAGCACATTTTCAGCAACAAGGCATTTCAATGTGCTTTGCATGAATTAGAGGAAATACAGACAAAACAACAACAACAAAAGCAAAAGAAAAACAAAAATACTCTGGAATTTATAAACTAATAGAAGTTTCTCTGGATCTCTTGATAGTTCTAACTAAAATGCTTGATTCCTGTTCTGGGTTGAGTGAAGAATAAAACAAAATGTTCCTCTGGTGGGTTGCTGGATAATAAGAATAAGTGCTCTAGAATTTATAAACTAATAGGAGTTTCTCTGGCTCTCTGGTTTGTTCTAACTAACAAGAATAAGAGTAAGTAGGACGAAATGACAACATTGGGAAGGATCTGGCACATATAGCAAGATAAGGCACAGACATGGAGTGAATGAAAGGCAGTGACAATCAAGAAGTGTGTTTATATGTTGATTTGGAGTGTGAATGCAATTAGTCTGTGAACCCTAGCTCTCCAGCTCTCCCAGGCAAACGTCTCTGATATGATGGTGTTATCTAAGAGCAAGTCCTTGGAAGTGCTCTGCTCAACAGTCGCACGGATGTCGTCAGGAAAGGAGCAAGGTGGGAAGGAGTATAAGCCAAAGATGGGTAGGGAGGGCGCAAAGAAAAAAAGTGTAAGGCTTCACCGAGAACCAGAGTGCTTGTTTACAACTGTGAAGTAACGCTGACCTTGTGAACTTTCACTGAGACATTCTAACACAAGGGCATCAAACTCATTTCATTTTGGGCCATATTAAAAATCTGAATGTGGGACGTACTGTGGTGGTACAGGGCGGTAGCAAGCCCCACATTTGGAGGCCTTAGTTGATCAAATTTTCTCCAAGAGAAAACTGGGCGCAGGAGACACTCTGTTGTTTTATAACAGCTTGATATAGAGGATACTCATGGTTGTCCATAATGTTCTTTATGTGATGAAGAATTCTTTGCACTGTAATTTTCAGAGGGTCCAGAGTATCTGGCTTGTTAGCCAATTTCGATCAATGGAAGAGATGGTCTGAACATCCTCCTTCTATTCCCTCAGTTTTGGTCCTTTATCTGGCTCTCTGTCTCCCTCTGGACACAACCAGAGGGATACACCCTGGATTTATTCATGATAACAGGATTTCTGCTGTTTGGAGCTTGCAAATAACTGGCTTATCCAGAAATTAATGACGGACTTGACCAAACTAGTGAACACTCAGACTATTGGTGTGGACAGAGACACAAGTTGGATGTGAGTCTTGCTGAGACTCGCAGCCCAGCTGAGGACTCAAACTCCCTAATGGAATGGAATCGATCTTGAAGACGTTGCCTGACCTAAGACATTCTATATCTGAATGGGCTTTTCCCGTGTTGCCTTGGAAGGGCTGCATTTTTCCAATCTCCTTGAAGATATGTAAACATAACGCTCCTTCCCACCTCACCCCCTCCTGTTATCCATGCAGCTGTGGAGCTGAGCGCTCCCAAGGACATTCTTTGATAACATCTGATCTGACTTCTGCCGGGAGGCTGAGCAACGTAGTTTCATGGCCCTGTGATGTCACCGCCTTCACTCATGTCTTTGTTTTGTCTGAATGTTGCCATGTGCCCTAATGTGTCCTTTTCTCTTTTTATTTTATTTTGTCAGAAACTGTGGAGTACTCACTTTTAACCCAGAAGAGGAATTTGAACAAACTTGGAATCCAGAAAAACTACCTTAGCAACTACTTTTTAGAGTCCTATTCTTGCAAACCAGAAAATTAATTAGACCAGCGCATACTTACTTACTTATACTAATCTGCCAACCCTTAACAGGAGTATCTGGTTTATTTACTTTGGATCAACATTTTTAGGTTTTTCTTCGTTTGCTCTGTCTTTTGGTTTGTTATTTTGTTTGTATTTCCTTTTAAATTCCTGTAAAGCACTTTGTATTGCCTTGTTGCTTAAAATGTGGCTAATTGCTGAAAATGAGTGAGGAGAAGAACACAGGGGAACAGGAAGTACTGAAGAATAACTTGAAGAGTAATAACTAAGAAATAAACACAACTGGAAACACTAGTTGTGGACTGTCACAAGGAAAACAAGAACGAGAGATCCAGTCAAAATAAGTAATATTAAATAATGAAACTAGAATAACCATTAAGGGCTAAACTACAGTGAACTAGGACATAATTGTTAAACAGAAAAAACACAAAATGAAACAAAATCCTAACAGAGGGTCCATTTTGTGTAAGTATAGAGACTGGTACAGGACCAGCATGCACTGGGTTTTCACCAGAGCAGGAGAGGAAACTATGGAAAATTTGATCTTTATTATTTGCTAACGGAAAAAACAACATTAAAACAATCTTCATGTTTTTTTGCACATTAAACTTCTTTTTAAAACGTACGAAGCATCACCTCAATGCAGCAGTGGTTTGTTGATTGGGCTTTTCTAACATATTTGCTTTGACAAACAGTCGCTACTACAATTTATTTATTACAAATTAAAGGAGGAAAGCCGTAAAAAAGGTGATTTTTTTCTCTACATCAATAAGCCATTCTCACAGCGTAGTTGTGATGTTTCCGTTCATTTATCTGATATCAAAACATTCATACAGGAGGGGAACAGTTGCTAAAATGATCCTCATACACAAAGCTTCATACATTTAGACCTTAACCTGCATCCAAACGCTGGTGGTTCCTACCTATTCGGTGTAAGATTATCTGGGGCCTCCGGGAGAAATCCAGCAGTCTGCGATGATCATCCATCTCTTCCTCCGACTTGACGATGATTTCTTTAAACTCTGTCGATGTTTCTTCAGCAGGATTAACTGATCATTGAGAAACTCGTTTAGACAAAACTCTCAACAGCTCAGCAACTTCTTATTTGCGCCATCTTGTTGTTCTTCCTCCTATTCTTCTTCTTTGGGATTTTATGACTGTCGGCATTCACATTGTTGCATTACCGCCCCCTTCTGGATAATAGGAGCGGGTGACGTGTCTTGGCCAAGGACCATCTACTGGGATGAAACATAAGGCGGTAAACATGCTAAAGAAAAACTCAAAACTTTTAAATGAAACATTACATTTAATTAGCTTCTAAGACATTAGTATAACTTAGATCTATCTAAATACACATAAACCATTTCAATGTAAAAAGACAGTAAAATGTAAGAGAAAACAGCTCAGCAGGAAAGACCAAAATATTATTACAATTAAGTTGAGAGAAACGGCAAATTATTGTGGTTAAGGTGTCGACGCCTCAAGGCTGCAGGTGTTCCATCTGTGACCTATTTGTCAGAAACTGCCTGAACTTCTTGTCTTTTTCTATTCTTGTATGTTCAAGGAACTCAGCCATAGGCTGTGTGGTCAACTCTGTATAAGAGGAAGCCCTGAGCGACAGAGAACTCAGAGACTCCTTTGACACTCGTGTGTGTTCACTCTTGACGCTCACTGTGTGTTAATGGGATTTTCTCCAATTGCAATTGCTGTAATAAACTTGTACTTTTGCTCTGATGTCTGCCTCCTAGATTGATGTTGCTTTAACAACCCCTTGAACTTTTCCATATTTTGTCACATAATAAATGCATACGTAAATATATTACATTGGAATTTTATGTGAATAAGCAACATAAAGTGGGATACAATTGTGAAGTAATACTGATCATGTGAACTTTGACTGGGCCATTCTAACACATGAATATGTTTTGTTTTAAACCATCGCATTGTAGCCCTGACTTCATGTTTAGGGTGGTTGTCGAGCTGGAAGGTGAACCTCCGCTCTGCTGTATTTTTTCCGTTTTCAAATGTCACTCTCTGTAGTTATAAAGAGGGAAAAGACATGAATAAAAAAAAGCGCAACGGAGGTCAGTGGCTCCCAGGCGCGTGCAGAGGGGGGGCTTTGGGGGCCTTGAGTCCCTGCCCCTTTTATCCTTGATGCCCGTAGTGCCCTTTTTGAGTTTTTTTTTATTATTATTATTCTTTAATCTGTATGTCAGAAGGCCTGTTTGCGCCCCTAAGCAATAATATTTAGCTAAGTATAATAATTTAGTAAAAATAAACTAGTCTGGCTGCCCTCAGTCTAATAATGACTCTCAGAGCCTCCATGTTGTTCAGACTCCGGGTCCATGGTGAGGAGGAGGCAGATCTGTGTCCTCTAACTATCAAATTATGGGCAAGAATATTTTTTCATACACTGGTTTGTGAATTAAAATGTAGGTCTGATGTTGACGTTAGAAAAACTGTTTCTATTTATATTTTTATAATCGTCCTTGTAATAGCGGGACAAAACCCGCCTCGCCCCTAAACTCAGAAATGCTGCAGAGAAACTTCTGACTTTAACTTCATCATTCTGCTCAAGGCCCGGTTCGCTACAGGCAGCTTGAGTCGGTCCACCGACAGATAGAAAGAATGTCTGTCTTTATATCAGACATCCTGGTATAAGACATGGTACTGCGAGTGTTACCGCAATACACGACGCAGCTCACAGCCCCGGTACCACCTGGTACCACCCGGTACCACCCGCTGACTGTTCGCTCTGCTTCTCCTTAACGTTTCTACCAAGTGGGTTAAAGTCGCTGCTGACGGGATCTGGGCTGGAGGTTCGTGGCTGTAAATAGAACTTATTGCAGAACCTCAAGTGTTAAAGGAAGATTAGGCCCATTTAGAGTTCATAAAATAAACATCAGAGAAAATATTGTAGCAATAATTAGAACCGCAGCAAAAAGCCAAACATGCCACAATGAAATGAACCAAAATGTCTCCAAAGCATCGGGGGACTGACATGGGGGCCACCTGGGGGATTCCAGGTAGATTCCAGGTAGATTCCTGGTAGATTCCAGGTAGATTCAAGAGATGCGCATCGCAGCAGCTGTTCCTCCAGGGCCGGCCCAAGGTAATATGGGGCCTTAGACAGAACCCTCCTCCCTCCGGAACCCGTCCTACTAAGAGCCTCAGCATCACTAACATGTTTAAATATAGATAAGGTGAATCTGTGAGAGGGAGACCAGGTTTATTGGCAGAGTTTAAAATCAATCACTGATTATTGGTTATTTGCTGTGATGTATTTGTGAACAAACCCAATTCAAACACAAAGATTACACCATATTGTAGCCATGGTAACACAACAATCAAACTATCAAGATGATTCTTTAAACTTTTAAAAAGTAAATTTCCTAATTAAATCCTAAATGTGCAATTTATTTTTCTCAGCTGAAAGCTTTAAATAAAATATAATAACATTGTCATTCTCTATAAATGATGCTACAGGTTTAGATCTGCGGTCTGTTACAATTAAACCATTTCTAGGGGCCGCTGAGTGTCTGGAGACCCCTGACTGTCTGGAGGCCCCTGAATTTCTGGAGGCCCCTGAGTGTCTGGAGGCCCCTGAATGTCTGGAGGCCCCTGAGTGTCTGGAGGCCGCTGAATGTCTGGAGGCCCCTGAGTTTCTGGAGGCCCCTGAGTGTCTGGAGGCCCCTGAGTGTCTGGAGGACCCTGAATTTCTGGAGGCCCCTGAGTGTCTGGAGGCCCCTGAATGTCTGGAGGCCCCTGAGTTTCTGGAGGCCCCTGAATGTCTGGAGGCCCCTGAATCAGTGTTGTATAAAGTACTGAAATCTCAGAGTCAAGTAAAAGTATAAGTACCTCTCCAAAATCATGTCTCATTTAGTTAAGAAAATTAGGTGCTTTACCTATAGCACAAGGTTAACTTAACCTGCTTTACAACTGAACCAGCTTCTTAGAATACCCTCCAGGACAGAAAATACAAAGTTTTTGTAAGCCTTAAGTTTTCCCTTCAAGTAAGGTCAGTGCTGAAAATGAGAAAAATAAATAGTACAGAAAATGCGGCCAACATGAAGACAGAGAGCTGTTACGATTACTCTACTTCACAAATCAGTGAACCAGTCAATCCTACAGTCAGTAGGTGGTGCACACAACTGGTCATTATGCAAAAGAAAAAAGAATTGGGAGGGAAATGCAGCTTATTGTCATCTCTGTAAACCTGGTTTTGAACTTGCATGCCTTTCCTATATTCGTTAAATTTAGTCTAAATTGCTATCGCTTCTTTTCCAAATTAGATCTGCCCACAGCCTGGATCATTTTAAATCGCTTCTTAAAACTCATTTTTATTCCTTGGCATTTAATTGAACTAGTGTTTTGATACTCTGTTTTTATTCATTTGTGTTATTGTCATTCTTGTGCAGCACTTTGGTGCAGTTTTATGCCTGTTTTTAAAGTGCTATATAAATAAATTTGACATTGCTTTTTTCTTATAACTCCTACCTGAGCTCCTCCCTGCTCTGCTGCCTGATCTGCTTCACTCTTCTTGCTCTCCTGTTTTATCCTAACTTTTCTGATTGCCTTCTTCTCTCTTTTTAGCTCCTCCATCCACTTTTCTAACTCGCCCATTCCTTCACTACTCATATTTTTTTGATTTGATTTTTGTTTTCTGTCGTACTTCATCCTATAACTCAGTCAGTTTTTTTGAGTGTTTAATTGGCCCTGAAAGTTATATTTTTCTATCAATTTATTTAAATTCTTTACTGAGTTAGGGTTTTGTCTTTCCATAAACTTCCAGTCCTTACACTGGAGTTTATCTTTCGGTGTTAATTGTTATTCCCTTTTCCCATTTTGAGCAATTTAGTCAATTTCGTTCCAGTCTTAAAAACACATAGGGTGGACTCTAAAAGACTGGATCAATTCTTAGCAGGACGGTGATCAATCCCCTGTTGTGGTAATTCCCTCTTCAACCTTTTCAGGTGGGAAATTCTTGCCTACATGCATCCACAAGAGGTTCACCGTTTGCACTCCTGCCGTTTGGTATGAGGACAAATACCTAGTGGTATTTAAATTCCTCCAAGTATTCTCACACTCACACACACACTTGGTATTACGGGTTTTTCAGTTTACGTGGACTCCGCCGTCCTTCTGTTACGGATTTTTCAGTCCTTCTGTTACCAATCAGTGCCTAGGATTCATGGGGTTTTACACCCCAAAGACCCTCAATCGTTCGCTCACTTTTTAATTTAAACGCTACTCACTTGTCCCCCCTTCACGGACGTCCCGTCAGCAGCTGGTTTCCAGCAGGCGGGTCGGAGACACAGTCCTGGAAAAGATGTGAGACTCCTAGGGGCCTGCCGTGGCCACGGTCTTCTGATGTCCGTCTCTCCCGCTGGAAACCGCAGGCGTATCGGACTCCGGCTTCGAAGGAGCAATTTATCCATCCATCCATCTTCTTCCGCTTATCCAGGGTCAGGTCGCGGGGGTAGCAGCTTCAGAAGGGAGGCCCAGACTTCCCTCTCCCCAGCCACTTCTTCTAGCTCTTCCGGGGGAATCCCGAGGCGTTCCCAGGCCAGCCGAGAGACATAGTCTCTCCAGCGTGTCCTGGGTCTTCCCCGGGGCCTCCTCCCGGTGGGACGTGCCCGGAACACCTCACCAGGGAGGCGTCCAGGAGGCATCCTGGCCAGATGCCTGAGCCACCTCAACTGGCTCCTCTCGATGTGAAGGAGCAGCGGCTCTACTCTGAGTCCCTCCTGGATGACTGAGCTTCTCACCCTATCTCTAAGGGAGAGCCCAGCCACCCTACGGAGAAAACCCAATTCTGCCGCTTGTATCCGCGATCTCGTTCTTTCGGTCACGACCCAAAGCTCATGACCATAGATGAGGGTGGGAACGTAGATCGACCGGTAAATCGAGAGCTTTGCTTTTTGGCTCAGCTCTCTCTTCACCACGACGGACCGGTACAGCGCCCGCTTGACTGCAGACGCTGCGCCAATCCGCCTGTCAACCTCCCGCTCCCTTCTTCCCCCATTCGTGAACAAGATCCCGAGATACTTGAACTCCTCCACTTGGGGCAGGACAAACCCCCTGACCCGGAGAAGGCACTCTACCCTTTTCCGGCTCAAAAAAATGGCCTCGGATTTGGAGGCACTGATCCTCATCCCGGCCGCTTCACACTCGGCTGCAAACCGCTCCAGCGAGAGCTGCAGATCACGATCTGATGAAGCCAAAAGGACCACATCGTCTGCAAAAAGCAGAGATGAGATCCTAGGGCCACCAAAACGGATCCCCTCAACACCTTGGCTGCGCCTAGAAATTCTGTCCATGAAAGTGATGAACAGAATCGGTGACAAAGGGCAGCCCTGGCGGAGTCCAACTCTCACCGAGAACGAGCCCGACTTACTGCCGGCAATGCGGACCAGACTCTGACACCGGTCATACAGGGACCTGACAGCCCATATCAAAGGGCCCGGTACCCCATACTCCCGGAGAACCCCCCACAGGGCTCCCCGAGGGACACGGTCGAACGCCTTCTCCAAGTCCACAAAACACATGTAGACTGGTTGGGCAAACTCCCGTGCACCCTCCAGGACCCTGCAGGGTGTAGAGCTGGTCCAGTGTTCCACGACCAGGACGAAAACCACACTGCTCTTCCTGAATCCGAGGTTCGACTGTCCGACGGATAGTTTCCAGCAGGCGGGTCGGAGACACAGTCCTGGAAAGGATCTGTGAGACTCCTAGGAGCCTGCGGTGGTCACGGTCTTCTGATGTCCGTTCCTCCCTCTGGAAGCCGCAGATTTCTGCCTCTGCTCTCAAGCTTCATCTGAGTCTTACCCTGCTTTTGTGGTCATTATTTAATGTTATTTCGAAATTAAAATATCCAGGGTGGCACCCAATACCTCAAAGTCCCTGATTGGTACATTTTGATGAAAGTTCTCCCAATTGTCTGAAATATATTTGATTTTTTTTCTTTAGTTTCTTCTTCCGGGGTCTGATTCTCTGTTTTGTCCATCTTTTCTTTGTCTTGTGGCTCAGCCTTTGAATTTTCTTCCCTGGCTTTAAGTCTGTCCATCTTTAATTTCAGTCCAGCAATTTCTTGATTGAGCTCTTTGTTCACCTTGCCAAGCCAGTACAACTGTTGTGATTTCTCTTTCATTGAATTGTTAAAAAATTTCTTATCTACCATTGTTCCCCATTATACCTTCCTATTATGGATTGACAGGGCTTTGCTTTCTGATTGTAGTTGTTCAATTGTCCCTTTAGCCTCGTCCAATTCACTATTCAAAGTGCTGAATTGTTGCTTCAAATAATCATTTGTGTTGGCCAGCCTTTCATTTTCTGCCTGCCAGTTGTTATCTTTTTTCCTGGCAGTCAGTCGCTCAATTTTCAGCCTCAGATCTTCAACAGTTTTCTGAAGCTGCTTGTTCTCTTCTGCAAGCTTCCAGCAGCTCTTCTCCAAACTTTCCACGTTCTCCAGCAATACATTTCGTCCCGCCATCGTTGAGTTTTGTTTGAGATTGAAGACTGCAAATGAATTTCTCTGTGGAACCTGGGAATACAAAGACAGGCGCCTGTGATGTCACAGACAGGATGAGTGACATCACAGCTTCACCTCAAAGCCACAAGAAGTCTGTTGGGTGAGGGGGAGGGAGAGGGGGGTGGATGTTGTTTTTTTTTTAAACTTTATTCGCAGACACACTGTATAACGACAGAGTTATGCCTCATTTCTTCTGCCTCAAGAAAAAACAAATACAGATAAACATATTCAAGATAAAGAAAAAGCTAAGGGTTCATTTAAAGCAATACAGATTTCAATTGTTTTATTTTCTGTAGCTCTTTTTCTGTCATCTTCATGTCGAATCTTCACATTCAAAGACAAACTCCCAGGATTTTCTGGTTTTTATTCATTTTTATTTTTCACAGATTGTGAGAACATCCCACCTTTAAATGGCTTGTTTTCCGGTAGAGAAGAGACATTAAAAAAAATTAAAGATAGGCAAAAAGATTCTATGAAACAGTGTCATTGTTTTTATTGTTTTATACTTGTGCATATGTATTAATTGTTTTTATCTTGTAACCAGGTTGCTATGTATTGCAAATTTTTTGCTCAGGTCCCTCTTGAAAATGAGATCTAGATCTCAACGGGTTTTACCTGGTTAAATAAAGGAATATGAATTACACCCATTGAGTAAATATGAATGCAGCAGCGCCCTCTGCTGTTTGACAAAGGTTAAAAAAAAACTAAAAAAACTACTTGCCGCATGTTTACGTTTATTAAGTGTTATGTCACCGAATATCTTACAAAACTCAAACTCTTATGCATCACTTTCAGTGTTGTATAAAGTACTGAAATCTCAGAGTCAAGTAAAAGTATAAGTACCTCTCCAAAATACGACTTTGGTAAAAGTCCAAGTCACTGACTGAAATGTTGCTTGAGTTAAAGTCTTAAAGTATCTGAAACTTCTTGTACTTAAGTATGGAAATTACTGTAAAAATGGATGTACTCAAGTAATGTAATGAAAAGTACAAGTCAAAAGTAAAACAAGGCAAATGCAGTTTGAATGACATTTTTTATATTTTGGTAAACTTGTCAAATACACTTAAAATAATGTACCCAAACAAGTGCAGGTAAAATTAAACCTGCTAATAAATTGTTCCAGTTTTAAAGAGTAGCACATGTTAATGGTTTGTGGTTTTGAACTTGCATGCCTTTCCTATATTCGTTAAATTTAGTCTAAATTGCTATCGCTATGGCTTCTGTCCCCCCTTGAACAGAGGAGTCTAGGTAGCCTGCTACAGTCAACATTAGGCCTCAGCTAAATACACCACGTGTGGAACTGAAACAATGCCAAACAAAGTTCATTTATACAGGTAACATTATGCTCAAGATTTCACAATAGTGCCTAGTGACCAAGCTATAGTTACTGAAACAGGAGGATTATAACCATTTCATAAGAAGTTATCTCGATGTGTTTCTTCAAGTTGGACGGGGAGTTTTTGTAAGATAGAATTTCCACATCTTCGGGCAGGAATAACATAAACTGCATGCGGTACAACAAATCTTTAACACCCACGAAAGAGTGTATTGTGTTTAAATAAGGCCATGGGCTCTCATCACCAGCTGGTGGTTCCCCTGGAGCCGTGTCCGACGTAGTTGCAGTCGTTGTGGTCTCCGTCTCCTCCTCCATGTGGCTGCTGCTGATTGCGAGACTTGCTTTGTGTTTAATGGGAGAAGCGAAACAGGTGTAACCTATTGGAGGTGATGAAGAAGCCCAGGCAAGTAGGCTACCGACTTTGTTGCAGTCAATCAGTAGGTGGGATCAAAACACTTGCGTTTCTCTCTCTCGCTTTTTTGTAACGAGTAACTAAACCACATATTGAAAATGTATCGGAGTAAAAGTATGCGATTAAGTTCGGAAATAAAGTGAAGTAAAAGTGAAAGTCATCAAAAATTTTCATACTCGAGGAAAGTATGAAGTACTCCAAAATATACTTAAGTAAAGTAGTGAAGTATTTTTACTTCGTTACTATACAACACTGCCCTGAATGGCCCCTACCAGCAGCTACTGAATTTTCTTTGCCTTGATATCTCAGTCCTATAATTCTAGGTCTCAGAGTTGCTAACATCAAACTATTATATAGAGTTAACCCCTTTGAGCTTTTTGGATCTATAAATCAGTCTGCAGCCAGGTTGTTCTAGAGGTTAAATAGATATTATTAGGGCTTCATTAGTAAAATGGCAGCAAATGAGCTTATTTCATAACTTTATAACCTTTGACCTTCTCTCCTCTGGTCTGTTTAACAGCTACAGTCTCAGATCAGCTCAGCCCTCCAGGACTGTCAGCAGCAGAAACAGAAACTTTATACCTGTTGGGGAAAATATAGACTATATTTGCTTTGCATTTCCCCGCATGATGGCAATGATATAGTAGGATCCAATTAGATTCCTGATTAATATGGGTTGTTGCTATGTTGTAGTACAGAGTTTTTGTTCAATGTGCCCCTTTTTAAAATTTGAGCCCCTGCCCCTCCAAAGGTCTCTGCACGGCCCTGCTGGCTCCATTTTCCCTCTACACAAGTATGCTGTTTTCACAATTGTGATGTTGCCGTTCATTTGCTATAAGCAAAATATTTACAGAACAGTTACTAAAACAATCCTCAAACAGAAAGGTGCAGACATTTAGACCTTAACCTGAAGCCAAACGCTGGTGGTTCCTACCTATTCGACGTTAAGATTATCTGGGGAGTCTGGGAGAAATCCAGCAGTCTGCATTGATCATCCATCTCTTCCTCCGACTTAACGGGGATTTTTTTGAAAGTCTGTGAATGTTTCTTCAGCAGCAGTTAACTGCTTGTAGATAAACTCATTTAACCTGGACTGAAGATATTTCTACAGAAACTCGTACATTCAAGTCAATGCATTATTGCATGGATAACATGATGATCACATTTAAAGATTTCTCATACACTTGTCTCTGAAAAACGTAAAATCTTTTCATAGTAATAATAGAAGACAGCTGAAGGAGAAAAGAGAAAAATACAACTAAGACAAAAGACACACCAAATAATAGGAGACAATAATAATCAACCATACTTTATTACATTTTCTATAAAGTAAAAAAGGTTTTTTTTAATTATTCATAATGCTTTTACATAGGAAGAATTAGACTGGTTAATATAATTTGAAACAAATAACAGTATCAGTTAAAATCTCATTTTACTTGCTGAACTTACTTCCTCTTTTTCCAGGAAACCTACTCTTCCTGTTTCATGACTCTCTGTCTGACTATGATTTCTTATGATTAGACAAAAAAAGTAGAATTAAAGCAAAGTTTGCAGGAGACAAAAACAACACACACAACCAGATTTATTTTATTGACATTCAAGTCTACTGTGGGGCCTAGATGTCACTTGAGTGATTCATTTTAAAGATAACTTTATTTATTATTACTGTTAAACTTAAATCTCCAGCATGGGGAAGTGGGATGAGCTCGGGTTTTCTTGACAATAGGTAGAATTAGACTGGTTAATATAATTTGAAACAAATAACAGTATCAGTTAAAATCTCATTTTACTTGAAAGTCAAACCTATCAAAGATGTTTTTTTGTTTAAAGATCATTTTGAGAATGCACAACCATTAATGAAAATTTACAGCCCATTTTATTATTGATTATAAATGTATTAAAGTAAATAACATCCACCCACCCACTCTTTCTCTGTACAGGGTAGAAGAATACAAATCAATCCCTCAAGTCCAATCATGTGAGAATGTTCTGGAAGGGAGTCCATGTCCGGTCAAACTCAGTTAATGCATGAAATAGTCAGTGGGCCCCCAAGCCTCTTCATCTATCAGCATCAGTACTGGCACTCCTCAGGGCTGTGTGCTGAGCCCTCTGCTCTTCATGTTGTACACACACAACATACAGTTTGACATAAACAGTATGTTAATACAATAACATACAGTTTATCATTATTGTTTTTTGATACAGAATATGCAAAAAAACCCCAAAATAAACAAAGCATCTCCACAGGAAAATGTGTCATGGTGGCACATCTCCAAGTATCCAAATGTGAACATTTAACAAATAGAAAAATTTTAAGGTTTATAGACATGAAACTCCTCCAGTCATTTATTCTAGTTTATAACCAGAACAATTCCATAGTGAACCTCAACATAGGACATGTATGGAAAATACTTCTACAGCTTTTCACCTATGTGACGCCTCAAGTGCTGAGTTAAAATAACTTTGTGACAAAAACATTTTCCACAGGTTACACATGAAAACGGCTTTTCACCTGTGTGAATCATCATGTGCTCAGTTACCTCCCGTTTTCGACTAAAACATTTTCCACAGTTCACACATGAAAATGGCTATTCACCAGTGTGAATCATCATGTGCTGAGTTAAATGCGGTTTTCGACGAAAACTTTTTCCACAGTTCACACATGAAAACGGTTTTTCACCAGTGTGAATCATCATGTGCTCAGTTACCTCCCGTTTTCGACGAAAACTTTTTCCACAGTTCACACATGAAAACAGCTTTTCACCACTGTCAATCATCATGTGCCGAGATAACTCCGATTTTCGACTAAAACTTTTTCCACAGTTCACACATGAAAACGGCTTTTCACCAGTGTGAATCATCATGTGCTGAGTTAACGCCTGTTTTTGTCTAAAACTTTTTCCACAGTTCACACATGAAAATGGCATTTCACCAGTGTGAATCATCATGTGCCGAGTTAACTCCGGTTTTCGACTAAAACATTTTCCACAGTTCACACATGAAAACGGCTTTTCACCAGTGTGAATCATCATGTGCTGAGTTAACGCCTGTTTTTGTCTAAAACTTTTTCCACAGTTCACACATGAAAATGGCATTTCACCAGTGTGAATCATCATGTGCCGAGTTAACTCCGATTTTCGACTAAAACTTTTTCCACAGTTCACACATGAAAACGGCTTTTCACCAGTGTGAATCATCATGTGCCGAGTTAACTCCTGTTTTCCACTAAAACGTTTTCCACAGTTCACACATGAAAACGGCTTTTCACCAGTGTGAATCATCATGTGCTCAGTTAAATGCTGTTTTCGACGAAAACTTTTTCCACAGTTCACACATGAAAATGGCTTTTCACCAGTGTGAATCATCATGTGCCGAGTTAACTCCTGTTTTCCACTAAAACGTTTTCCACAGTTCACACATGAAAACGGCTTTTCACCAGTGTGAATCATCATGTGCTGAGTTAAAGTCTGTTTTCGACTAAAACTTTTTCCACAGTTCACACATGAAAATGGCTTTTCACCAGTGTGAATCATCATGTGCTGAGTTAAATCCTGTTTTAGAGTAAACCTTTTTCCACAGTTCACACATGAAAACGGCTTTTCACCAGTGTGAATCATCATGTGCCGAGTTAACTCCCGTTTTCGACTAAAACTTTTTCCACAGTTCACACATGAAAATGGCTTTTCACCTGTGTGAATCATCATGTGCTGAGTTAAATGCGGTTTTCGACGAAAACTTATTCCACAGTTCACACATGAAAACGGCTTTTCACCTGTGTGAATCATCATGTGCCGAGTTAAATCCTGTTTTACAGTAAAACTTCTTCCACAGTTCACACATGAAAACGGCTTTTCACCAGAGTGAGTTCTCATGTGAGGCTCAAAAGCAGATTTGAAAGTGAAACGTTTTTTACATATGGCACATGAGAAAGGCTTTCTTCTTTTCTGATTTTGGTCCTCAGAATCAGCAGCTTCCTGGAAGATGTCTTGTTTCTTGTTTGCTTCTGATTCAGTGTGGTATGTTGTCTCGGAAATAGGAACCACCATGCTGGTATCTGTCTCTTGTTTTAGCTCAAGCTGCTTATCACCCTGACTGTTGTAATCTTCTTTCTCATCCACTTTTATCTGCTGATGCTCTAGAACCTTCTGCTCTTCTTTTATCTGCTGATGCTCTAGAACCTCCTGCTCTTCTTTTATCTGCAGATTTTCAGGCCATTCCTGTTCTTGTTTCACCTGCAGAGGTTCTAACTCGTCCTTGTCCAGAGTGAAACTCCTCTCCTGGTTACATATCTGCTCCTCAGAAACGTTATGTTGCAGGCAATCTGGGCAAGAAAACACAGAAAAACAAAGAATGGTTTACTTTATTAAAGTAAATGAGAAAGGAATTTCATTTAGTAGTGAAATCACCAGATAAACTATTGTTCCCCGATTGCACTATTCTGACTGATTGCTGATTACAGATTTTAAAAAGTCTGACCTGCCGATTCCTATTTTGACCGATACATTTTTTATTTGAAATGTTGCTAAATACGGCAAGAAAGTCACTCAATTGGCAACAGTGAGGGGACTATTAACTGCAAATGTGCAGATATGACCTGGTGGGGCACTACATTATTATATTTGTTATGAAATTATGTATTGTAGGCATTATTGTTATTATTTAAGAGAACATTTTATTATTGTAAAGTTTTTTTCAAGTTATTATTATATTTTACAACTACTATTATTACTATCACTATTTCATGCTGACTATTTCACTAGTCGTGCACTGCATTGTGTCTACCCTGGCTTGAGAAGTATTCATACCCCTTGAACTTTTCCATATTTTGTCGCATTCTGACCACATACATAAATATGTTTCTCTGGAAATGTATGTTTAAGACCAACATAAAAGTAAGGTAAGGTCATTTTATTTATATAGCACATTTTCAGCAACAAGGCATTTCAATGTGCTTTGCATGAATTAGAGGAAATACAGACAAAACAACAACAACAAAAGCAAAAGAAAAACAAAAATACTCTGGAATTTATAAACTAATAGAAGTTTCTCTGGATCTCTTGATAGTTCTAACTAAAAGGCTTGATTCCTGTTCTGGGTTGAGTGAAGAATAAAACAAAATGTTCCTCTGGTGGGTTGCTGGATAATAAGAATAAGTGCTCTAGAATTTATAAACTAATAGGAGTTTCTCTGGCTCTCTGGTTTGTTCTAACTAACAAGAATAAGAGTAAGTAGGACGAAATGACAACATTGGGAAGGATCTGGCACATATAGCAAGATAAGGCACAGACATGGAGTGAATGAAAGGCAGTGACAATCAAGAAGTGTGTTTATATGTTGATTTGGAGTGTGAATGCAATTAGTCTGTGAACCCTAGCTCTCCAGCTCTCCCAGGCAAACGTCTCTGATATGATGGTGTTATCTAAGAGCAAGTCCTTGGAAGTGCTCTGCTCAACAGTCGCACGGATGTCGTCAGGAAAGGAGCAAGGTGGGAAGGAGCAAGGTGGGAAGGAGCACACGGCAAAGATGGGTAGGGAGGGCGCAAAGAAAAAAAGTGTAAGGTTTCACCGAGAACCAGAGTGCTTGTTTACAACTGTGAAGTAACACTGACCTTGTGTACTTTCACTGAGACATTTTAACACAAGGGCATCAACCTCATTTCGTTTTGGGTCATATTAAAAATCTGAATGTGGGACGTACTGTGGTGGCGCAGGGAGGTAGCAAGCCCCACGTTTGGAGGCCTTAGTTGATCAAATTTTCTACAAGAGAAAACTGGGTGCAGGAGACACTCTGTTGTTTTATAACAGCTTGATATAGAGGATGCTCATGGTTGTCCATAATGTTCTTTGTGTGATGAAGAATTCTTTGCACTGTAATTTTCAGAGGGTCCAGAGTATCTGGCTTGTTAGCCAATTTCGATCAATGGAAGAGATAGTCTGAACATCCTCCTTCTATTCCCTCAGTTTTGGTCCTTTATCTGGCTCTCTGTCTCCCTCTGGACACAACCAGAGGGATACACCCTGGATTTATTCATGATAACAGGATTTCTGCTGTTTGGAGCTTGCAAATAACTGGCTTATCCACAAATTAATGACGGACTTGACCAAACTAGTGAACACTCAGAATATTGGTGTGGACAGACACAAGTTGGATGTGAGTCTTGCTGAGACTCGCAGCCCAGCTGAGGACTCAAACTCCCTAACGGAATGGAATCGATCTTGAAGACGTTGCCTGACCTAAGACATTCTATATCTGAATGGGCTTTTCCCGTGTTGCCTTGGAAGGGCTGCATATTTCCAATCTCCTTGAAGATATGTAAACATAACGCTGCTTCCCACCTCACCCCCTCCTGTTATCCATGCAGCTGTGGAGCTGAGCCCTCCCAAGGACATTCTTTGATAACATCTTATCAGACCTCTGCCGGGAGGCTGAGCAATGTGGTTTCATGGCCCTGTGATGTCACCGCCTTCACTCATGTCTTTGTTTTGTCCTTTGTTTTGTCTGAATGTTGCCATGTGCCCTAATGTGTCCTTTTCTCTTTTTATTTTATTTTGTCAGAAACTGTGGAGTACTCACTTTTAACCCAGAAAAGGAATTTGAAAAAACTTGGAATCCAGAAAAGCTACCTTAGCAACTACTTTTTAGAGTCCTATTCTTGCAAACCAGAAAATTAATTAGACCAGCGCATACTTACTTACTTATACTTATCTGCCAACCCTTAATAGGAGTATCTGGTTTATGTACTTTGGATCAACATTTTAAGGTTTTTCTTCGTTTGCTCTTTCTTTTGGTTTGTTATTTTGTTTGTATTTCCTTTTAAATTCATATAAAGCACTATGTATTGCCTTGTTGCTTAAAATGTGGCTTGTTGCTGAAAATGAGTGAGAAGAACAGAGGGGAACAGGAAATACTGAAGAATAACTTGAAGAGTAATAACTAAGAAATAAACACAACTGGAAACACTAGTTGTGGACTGTCACAAGGAAAACAAGAACGAGAGATCCAGCCAAAATAAGTAACATTAAATAATGAAACTAGAATAACCATTAAGGGCTAAACTACAGTGAACTAGGACATAATTGTTAAACAGAAAAAACACAAAATGAAACAAAATAATAACAGAGGGTCAGTTCTGGACAGTTCAAAAAGGGGGGACCTGAGGGTGTGCTCCAATTATAGAGGGGTCACACTCTTAAGCCTCCCTGGCAAGGTCTATTCGGGGGTCATGGAGAGGAGGGTCCGTCGGATAGTCGAACCTCAGATTCAGGAAGAGCAGTGTGGTTTTCGTCCTGGTCGTGGAACACTGGACCAGCTCTACACCCTGCAGGGTCCTGGAGGGTGCATGGGAGTTCGCCCAGCTAGTCTACATGTGTTTTGTGGACTTGGAGAAGGCGTTCGACCGTGTCCCTCGGGGAGCCCTGTGGGGGGTTCTCCGGGAGTATGGGGTACCGGGCCCTTTGATACGGGCTGTCAGGTCCCTGTATGACCGGTGTCAGAGTCTGGTCCGCATTGCCGGCAGTAAGTCGGGCTCGTTTCCGGTGAGAGTTGGACTCCGCCAGGGCTGCCCTTTGTCACCGATTCTGTTCATCACTTTCATGGACAGAATTTCTAGGCGCAGCCAAGGTGTTAAGGGGATCCGTTTTGGTGGCCTTAGGATCTCATCTCTGCTTTTTGCGGACGATGTGATCCTTTTGGCTTCATCAGATCGTGATCTGCAGCTCTCGCTGGAGCGGTTCCCACCCTCATCTATGGTCATGAGCTTTGGGTCATGACCGAAAGAACGAGATCGCGGATACAAGCGGCAGAAATGGGTTTTCTCCGTAGGGTGGCTGGGCTCTCCCTTAGAGACAGGGTGAGAAGCTCAGTCATCCGGGAGGGACTCAGAGTAGAGCCGCTGCTCCTTCACATCGAGAGGAGCCAGTTGAGGCTCGGGCATCTGGTCAGGATGCCTCCTGGACGCCTCCCTGGTGAGGTGTTCCGGGCACGTCCCACCGGGAGGAGGCCCCGGAGAAGACCCAGGACACGCTGGAGGGACTATGTCTCTCGGCTGGCCTGGGAACGCCTCGGGATTCCCCCGGAAGAGCTGGAAGAAGTGGCCGGGGAGAGGGAAGTCTGGGCCTCCCTTCTGAAGCTGCTACCCCCGCGACCTGACCCTGGATAAGCGGAAGAAGATGGATGGATGGATAAATTGCTCCTTCGAAGCCGGAGTCCGATACGCCTGCGGTTTCCAGCGGGAGAGATGGACATCAGAAGACCGGGGCCACGGCAGGCCCCTAGGAGTCTCACATCTTTTCCAGGACTGTGTCTCCGACCCGCCTGCTGGAAACCAGCTGCTGACGGGACGTCCGTGAAGGGGGGACAAGTGAGTAGCGTTTAAATTAAAAAGTGAGCGAACGATTGAGGGTCTTTGGGGTGTAAAACCCCATGAATCCTAGGCACTGATTGGTAACAGAAGGACTGAAAAATCCGTAACAGAAGGACGGCGGAGTCCACGTAAACTGAAAAACCCGTAATACCAAGTGTGTGTGTGAGTGTGAGAATACTTGGAGGAATTTAAATACCACTAGGTATTTGTCCTCATACCAAACGGCAGGAGTGCAAACGGTGAACCTCTGGTGGATGCATGTAGGCAAGAATTTCCCACCTGAAAAGGTTGAAGAGGGAATTACCACAACAGGGGATTGATCACCGTCCTGCTAAGAATTTATCCAGTCTTTTAGAGTCCACCCTATGTGTTTTTAAAACTGGAACGAAATTGACTAAATTGCTCAAAATGGGAAAAGGGAATAGCAAATTAACACCGAAAGATAAACTCCAGTGTAAGGACTGGAAGTTTATGGAAAGACAAAACCCTAACTCAGTAAAGAATTGAAATAAATTGATAGAAAAATATAACTTTCAGGGCCAATTAAACACTCAAAAAACTGACTGAGTTATAGGATGAAGTACGACAGAAAACAAAAATCAAATCAAAAAACTATGAGTAGTGAAGGAATGGGCGAGTTAGAAAAGTGGATGGAGGAGCTAAAAAGAGAGAAGAAGGCAATCAGAAAAGTTAGGATAAAACAGGAGAGCAAGAAGAGTGAAGCAGATCAGGCAGCAGAGCAGGGAGGAGCTCAGGTAGGAGTTATAAGAAAAAAGCTATGTCAAATTTATTTATATAGCACTTTAAAAACAGGCATAAAACTGCACCAAAGTGCTGCACAAGAATGACAATAACACAAATGAATAAAAACAGAGTATCAAAACACTAGTTCAATTAAATGCCAAGGAATAAAAATGAGTTTTAAGAAGCGATTTAAAATGATCCAGGCTGTGGGCAGATCTAATTTGGAAAAGTAGGTTGTTCCATAGAAGAGGAGCAACAACAGAAAAAGCCTGATCTCCTTTCCTCTTAAGCAACCAAATACAGAAAGAAAATAAAAAGAAGATTTTGAAGATATAGAGTATAGATAAATAAATAAATGATTTAGTAAACAAAATGAAAAATAATGAATTATCTAAAAGCTGGAAAGAAAAGTAGGTGAGAGGAAGTTCATGCAAGGAGGGAGTGAGGATTGTTTTGTGGTCTGTCTGACAGTAGAGAAGTCATGATCATCGCATAAGGCAAGATTTTGATGTAGTTTTAGTTTTCTAAATTCAGAGAACAGTTTTCTCTTTAGAGTGGCTTGTTTAAGTAAGCAAATGATTTATGAGGAATGAAATAATATGGGAAGTTAAGCGGAAGAAGATGGATGGATGGATGGATAAATAATGAAATTAGAATAACCATTAAGGGTTAAACTACAGTGAACTAGGACATAATTGTTAAACAAAAAAAACACAAAATGAAACAAAATAATAACAGAGGGTCCATTCTATGTAAGTATAGAGACTGGTACAGGACCAGCATGCACTGGGTTTTCACCAGAGCAGGAGAGGAAACAATGAAAAATGTTTTATGAGTTCAGGCACCTTTAATTTCCTCCATAAGACCAATTCGTTAAAGGAGGAAGAGCCGTAAAAAAGGTTTTTGGCTCCATTTTCTCTCTACATCAATAAGCCATTCTCACAGCGTAGTTGTGATGTTTGCGTTCATTTATCTGATATCAAAACATTCATACAGGAGGGGAACAGTTGCTAAAATGATCCTCATACACAAAGCTTCATACATTTAGACCTTAACCTGAATCCAAACGCTGCTGGTTCCTACCTATTCGGTGTAAGATTATCTGGGGCCTCCGGGAGAAATCCAGCAGTCTGCGATGATCATCCATCTCTTCCTCGGATTTGACGATGATTTCTTAAAAGTCTGTCGATGTTTCTTCAGCAGGATTAACTGATCATTGAGAAACTCGTTTAGACAAAACTCTCAACAGCTCAACAACTTCTTATTTGCGCCATCTTGTTGTTCTTCCTCCTATTCTTCTTCTTTGGGATTTTATGACTGTCGGCATTCACATTGTTGCATTACCGCCCCCTTCTGGATAATAGGAGCGGGTGACGTGTCTTGGCCAAGGACCATCTACTGGGATGAAACATAAGGCGGTAAACATGCTAAAGAAAAACTCAAAACTTTTAAATGAAACATTACATTTAATTAGTTTCTAAGACATTAGTATAACTTAGATCTATCTAAATACACATAAACCATTTCAATGTAAAAAGACAGTAAAATTTAAGAGAAAACAGCTCAGCAGGAAAGACCAAAATATTATTACAATTAAGCTGAGAGAAACGGCAAATTATTGTGGTTAAGGTGTCGACGCCTCAAGGCTGCAGGTGTTCCATCTGTGACCTATTTGTCAGAAACTGCCTGAACTTCTTGTCTTTTTCTATTCTTGTATGTTCAAGGAACTCAGCCATAGGCTGTGTGGTCAACTCTGTATAAGAGGAAGCCCTGAGCGACAGAGAACTCAGAGCCTCCATGTTGTTCAGACTCCGGGTCCATGGTGAGGAGGAGGCAGATCTGTGTCCTCTAACTATCAAATTATAGGCAAGAATATTTTTTCATACACTGGTTTGTGAATTAAAATGTAGGTCTGATGTTGACGTTAGAAAAACTGTTTCTATTTATATTTTTATAATCGTCCTTGTAATAGCAGGACAAAACCCGCCTCGCCCCTAAACTCAGAAATGCTGCAGAGAAACTTCTGACTTTAACTTCATCATTCTGCTAAAGGCCCGGTTAGCTACAGGTAGCTTGAGTCGGTCCACCGACAGATAGAAAGAATATCTGTCTTTATATCAGACATCCTGGTATAAGACATGGTACTGCGACTGTTACCGCGAGTCACGACGCAGCTCACAGCCCCGGTACCACCTGGTACCACCTGGTACCACCTGGTACCACCCGCTGACTGTTCGCTCTGCTTCTCCTTAACGTTTCTACTAGGTGGGTTAAAGCTGCTGCTGACGGGATCTGGGCTGGAGGTTCGTGGCTGTAAATAGAACTTATTGCAGAACCTCAAGTGTTAAAGGAAGATTCGGCCCATTTAGAGTTCATAAAATAAACATCAGAGAAAATATTGTAGCAATAATTAGAACCGCAGCAAAAAGCCAAACATGCCACAATGAAATGAATCAAAATGTCTCCAAAGCATCGGGGGACTGACATGGGGGCCACCTGGGGGATTCCAGGTAGATTCCAGGTAGATTCAAGAGATGCGCATCGCAGCAGCTGTTCCTCCAGGGCCGGCCCAAGGTAATATGGGGCCTTAGACAGAACCCTCCTCCCCCTGGAACCCGTCCTACTAAGAACCTCAGCATCACTAACATGTTTAAATATACAGTACGGACCAAAAGTTTGGACACCACTGTGTGTCCAAACTTTTGATCTGTACTCAAAACAGACGAAACGTTTGGACACACTTTCTCATAGAAATCAATGAGAAGGTGTGTCCAAACGTTTGGTCTGTACTGTAGATAAGGTGAATCTGTGAGAGGGAGACCAGGTTTATTGGCAGAGTTTAAAATCAATCACTGATTATTGGTTATTTGCTGTGATGTATTTGTGAACAAACCCAATTCAAACACAAAGATTACACCATATTGTAGCCATGGTAACACAACAATCAAACTATCAAGATGATTCTTTAAACTTTTAAAAAGTAAAATTCCCAATTAAATCCTAAATGTACAATTTATTTTTCTCAGCTGAAAGCTTTAAATAAAATATAATAACATTGTCATTCTCTATAAATGATGCGACAGGTTTAGATCTGTGGTCTGTGTTACAATTAAACCATTTCTAGGGACCCCTGAGTTTCTGGAGGCCCCTGAATGTCTGGGGGCCGCTGAATTTCTGGAGGCCCCTGAGTGTTTGGAGGACCCTGAGTGTCTGGAGGCCCCTGAGTGTCTGGAGGCCCCTGAATGTCTGGAGGCCCCTGAATTAGTGATTCTTAGTATTTTGCCTGCTTGTTGCATTTAGTCACACGTTGGTGTTTTGTGTTTTTGAAATGAGAAGAAGAACAGACCGTTTAGACAATTTGCATATTTAATATCTGTCTCGGGTTTTATGATGAATAGGATTTGTATATTGCTGCATTAAATACTTGTTGGCACATTAATAGGAAATAAATGACTATTTTCTTCACCTCTAGTTTAAAGGTTCTTCTGTTTTGTTTTTTTTTCTTCTGTTTTGCTAATGACTGAGAAAAAAAAATAAAAAAATAGCAAAAATCTAAAAATGTATCTGAATTTACAAGGGGAAATTTACAACGAATAATTACATTCAAACATTGGACAAAGACAAAAAAAAAAAAAAACCTAAAAAAACATTTTAAAAATCTTGACTTAATATTTCAGGTATGCAATCTCAGAAATGCTCAGATTGTGTCCGGATCCTGAAGTCATTGAGTTTCGTTTTCTGTCCTTTTGGTTTTGTGAAGCTGAACCAGTCCTTACAAAAACATGTTGAAATAGCTGAAAAACAATGGCAGACTTTTCACTTTCTTACTCAAATGAACCAAAACTGCAAATTTATGAAAAGGCGAAGATGACCGGCGCCTGACACACGTGGTGGGAAAAGAAAAGCAACCAAGTGAAGGTACAGTGGAGATTTATGCTGCGTTTGTTTTGTCACTTGGACGTTTATCACCTGTTAAAGTACATGAGTAGAAACTGGGTTGTTTACAAAGTGAAAGTTCATTCTGAAAATGAAATGGTAGTAACAGTGCATGAAATGGGAACATGGATCAGTGAGTTCACACAGAACTACTGAGTGACAAACAATAATATAATTAGAATGAAAACTTTGGATATGGTAGGAAATAGGAATTCAACTATTTCATTGTAACAATTCATTCAACTTTCTAGTTCGTCATACAACTGTAATGTTTTGCTATTATTGTAATTATTACAAATATTACTATTATAAGTCAGTAGTACCAAGAGATTGGCAGCAGGTGTCACTGTTGCTTCCCTGTCCTGGAATCATATTTTGGAAAGGTACTTATACTTTTACTTGACTCTGAGATTTCAGTACTTTATACAACACTGAGTATAAGTATTATTATAAGTAAACCAATATTAATATATTTTACTTTGAATCTTATCAAATTACTCAAAATGTTTAGATTTCATTCTTTAAAACTTTCATGCTTTAAAATAATAGTCTCAATTATTTTTATAAATCTGCGGCTGGAAACTTACTTCCTCTTTTTCCAGTAAACTTGCTTTTCCTGTTTCATGACTCTCTGTCTGACTATGATTTCTTATGATTAGATAGAAAAAAGTAGAATTAAAGCAAAGTTTGCAGGAGACAAAAACAACACACACAACCAGTTTTATTTTATTGACATTCAAGTCTACTGTGGGGCCTATATTTCACTTGAGTGATTCATTTTAAAGATAACTTTATTTATTATTACTGTTAAACTTAAATCTCCAGCATGGGGAAGTGGGATGAGCTCGGATTTTCTTGACAATAGGTAGAATTAGACTGGTTAATATAATTTGAAACAAATAACAGTATCAGTTAAAATCTCATTTTACTTGAAAGTCAAACCTATCAAAGATGTTTTTTTGTTTAAAGATCATTTTGAGAATGCACAACCATTAATGAAAATTTACAACACATTGTATTTTTGATTATATATGTATTAAAGTAAATAATACCCACCCACCCACTCTATCTCTGTACAGGGTAGAAGAATACAAATCAATCCCTCAAGTCCAATCATGTGAGAATGTTCTGGAAGGGAGTCCATGTCCGGTCAAACTCTGTTAATGCATGAAATAGTCAGTGGGCCCCCAAGCCTCTTCATCTATCAGCATCAGTACTGGCACTCCTCAGGGCTGTGTGCTGAGCCCTCTGCTCTTCATGTTGTACACACACAACATACAGTTTGACATAAACAGTAAGTTAATACAATAACATACAGTTTATCATTATTGTGTTTTGATACAGAATATGCAAATAAAACCCAAAATAAACAAAGAATCTCCACAGGAAAATGAGTCATGGTGGCACATCTCCAAGTATCCAAATGTGAACATTTAACAAATACAACAATTTTGAGGTTTATAGACATGAAACCCCTCCAGTCATTTATTCTAGTTTATAACCAGAACATTTCCATAGTGAACCTCAACATAGGACATGTATGGAAAATACTTCTACAGCTTTTCACCTATGTGACGCCTCAAGTGCTGAGTTAAAATAACTTTGTGACGAAAACATTTTCCACAGTTCACACATGAAAACGGCTTTTCACCTGTGTGAATCATCATGTGCTCAGTTAAATTAACATAGGAACGAAAACGTTTTCCACAGTTCACACATGAAAACGGCTTTTCACCAGTGTGAATCATCATGTGCTTAGTTAAACGCGGTTTTTGACGAAAACTTTTTCCACAGTTCACACATGAAAACGGCTTTTCACCAGTGTGAATCATCATGTGCCGAGTTAACTCCTGTTTTCGACTAAAACTTTTTCCACAGTTCACACAGGAAAACGGCTTTTCACCTGTGTGAATCATCATGTGCTCAGTTAAATTAACATAGGAACGAAAACGTTTTCCACAGTTCACACATGAAAACGGCTTTTCACCAGTGTGAATCATCATGTGCTTAGTTAAACGCGGTTTTTGACGAAAACTTTTTCCACAGTTCACACATGAAAACGGCTTTTCACCAGTGTGAATCATCACATGCCGAGTTAACTCCCGTTTTCGACTAAAACTTTTTCCACAGTTCACACATGAAAACGGCTTTTCACCAGTGTGAATCATCATGTGCTCAGTTAACTCCCGTTTTTCACTAAAACTTTTTCCACAGTTCACACATGAAAACGGCTTTTCACCAGTGTGAATCATCATGTGCCGAGTTAAGTCCGGTTTTCGACGAAAACTTTTTCCACAGTTCACACATGAAAACGGCTTTTCACCAGTGTGAATCATCATGTGCTGAGTTAAAGTCTGTTTTTGACGAAAACTTTTTCCACAGTTCACACATAAAAACGGCTTTTCACCAGTGTGAATTATCATGTGCCGAGTTAACTCCCGTTTTCGACTAAAACTTTTTCCACAGTTCACACATGAAAACGGCTTTTCACCAGTGTGAATCATCATGTGCTCAGTTAACTCCTGTTTTCCACTAAAACTTTTTCCACAGTTCACACATGAAAACGGCTTTTCACCAGTGTGAATCATCATGTGCCGAGTTAAGTTCGGTTTTCGACGAAAACATTTTCCACAGTTCACACATGAAAACGGCTTTTCACCAGTGTGAATCATCATGTGCTGAGTTAAAGTCGGTTTTTGACGAAAACTTTTTCCACAGTTCACACATAAAAACGGTTTTTCACCAGTGTGAATTATCATGTGCCGAGTTAACTCCCGTTTTCGACGAAAACTTTTTCCACAGTTCACACATGAAAACGGCTTTTCACCAGTGTGAATCATCATGTGCTCAGTTAACTCCCGTTTTCCACTAAAACTTTTTCCACAGTTCACACATGAAAACGGCTTTTCACCACTGTGAATCATCATGTGCCGAGTTAAGTCCGGTTTTCGACGAAAACTTTTTCCACAGTTCACACATGAAAACGGCTTTTCACCAGAGTGAGTTCTCATGTGAGGCTCAAAAGCAGATTTGAAAGTGAAACGTTTTTTACATATGGCACATGAGAAAGGCTTTCTTCTTTCCAGATTTTGGTCCTCAGAATCAGCAGCTTCCTGGAAGATGTCTTGTTTCTTGTTTGCTTCTGATTCAGTGTGGTATGTTGTCTCGGAAATAGGAACCACCATGCTGGTATCTCTCTCCGGTTTTAGGTCAAGCTGCTTATCACCCTGACTGTTGTAATTTTCTTTCTCATCCACTTTTATCTGCTGATGCTCTAGAACCTTCTGCTCTTCTTTTATCTGCTGATGCTCTAGAACCTCCTGCTCTTCTTTTATCTGCTGATGCTCTAGAACCTCCTGCTCTTCTTTTATCTGCTGATGCTCTAGAACCTCCTGCTCTTCTTTAATCTGCTGATGCTCTAGAACCTCCTGCTCTTCTTTTATCTGCAGATTTTCAGGCCATTCCTGTTCTTGTTTCACCTGCAGAGGTTCTAACTCGTCCTTGTCCAGAGTGAAACTCCTCTCCTGGTTACATATCTGCTCCTCAGAAACGTTATGTTGAAGGCAATCTGGGCAAGAAAACACAGAAAAACAAAGAATGGTTTACTTTATTAAAGTAAATGAGAAAGGAATTTCATTTAGTAGTGAAATCACCAGATAAACTATTGTTCCCCGATTGCACTATTCTGACTGATTGCTGATTACAGATTTTAAAAGGTCTGACCTGCCGATTCCTATTTTGACCGATACATTTTTTATTTGAAATGTTGCTAAATACGGCAAGAAAGTCACTCAGTTGGCAACAGTGAGGGGACTATTAACTGCAAATGTGCAGATATGACCTGGTGAGGCACTACATTTTTTTTATTTGTTATGAAATTATGTATTGTAGGCATTATTGTTATTATTTAAGAGAACATTTTATTATTGTAAAGTTTTTTTCAAGTCATTATTATATTTTACAACTACTATTATTACTATCACTATTTCATGCTGCCTATTTCACTAGTCGTGCACTGCATTGTGTCTACCCTGGCTTGAGAAGTATTCATACCCCTTGAACTTTTCCATATTTTGTCGCATTCTGACCACATACATAAATATGTTTCTCTGGAAATGTATGTTTAAGACCAACATAAAAGTAAGGTCAGTTCATTTTATTTATATAGCACATTTTCAGCAACAGGGCATTTCAATGTGCTTTGCATGAATTAGAGGAAATACAGACAAAACAACAACAACAAAAGCAAAAGAAAAACAAAAATACTCTGGAATTTATAAACTAATAGAAGTTTCTCTGGATCTCTTGATAGTTCTAACTAAAAGGTTTGATTCCTGTTCTGGGTTGAGTGAAGAATAAAACAAAATGTTCCTCTGGTGGGTTGCTGGATAATAAGAATAAGTGCTCTAGAATTTATAAACTAATAGGAGTTTCTCTGGCTCTCTGGTTTGTTCTAACTAACAAGAATAAGAGTAAGTAGGACGAAATGACAACATTGGGAAGGATCTGGCACATATCACAAAATAAGGCATAAAGATGGAGCGAATGAAAGACAGTGACAATCAAGAAGTGTGTTTATATGTTGATTTGGAGTGTGAATGCAATTAGTCTGTGAACCCTGTACAGCCAGCTCTCCCAGGCAAACGTCTCTGATATGATGGTGTTATCTAAGAGCAAGTCCTTGGAAGTGCTCTGCTCAACAGTCGCACGGATGTCGTCAGGAAAGGAGCAAGGTGGGAAGGAGCTTATGAGAAAAAAATGCAAAGAAAAAAAGTGTAAGGCTTCACCGAGAACCAGAGTGCTTGTTTACAACTGTGAAGTAACACTGACCTTGTGAACTTTCACTGAGACATTCTAACACAAGGGCATCAACCTCATTTCGTTTTGGGTCATATTAAAAATCTGAATGTGGGACGTACTGTGGTGGTACAGGGCGGTAGCAAGCCCCACATTTGGAGGCCTTAGTTGTTCAAATTTTCTCCAAGAGAAAACTGGGCGCAGGAGACACTTTGTTGTTTTATAACAGCTTGATATAGAGGATGCTCATGGTTGTCCATAATGTTCTTTATGTGATGAAGAATTCTTTGCACCGTAATTTTCAGAAGGTCCAGAGTATCTGGCTTGTTAGCCAATTTCGATCAATGGAAGAGATGGTCTGAACATCCTCCTTCTATTCCCTCAGTTTTGGTCCTTTATCTGGCTCTCTGTCTCCCTCTGGACACAACCAGAGGGATACACCCTGGATTTATTCATGATAACAGGATTTCTGCTATTTGGAGCTTGCAAATAACTGGCTTATCCACAAATTAATGACGGACTTGACCAAACTAGTGAACACTCAGACTATTGGTGTGGACAGAGACACAAGTTGGATGTGAGTCTTGCTGAGACTCGCAGCCCAGCTGAGGACTCAAACTCCCTAACGGACTGAAGTAGATCTTGAAGACGTTGCCTGACCTAAGACATTCTATATCTGAATGGGCTTTTCCCGTGTTGCCTTGGAAGGGCTGCATTTTTCCAATCTTCTTGAAGATATGTAAACATAACGCTGCTTCCCACCTCACCCCCTCCTGTTATCCATGCAGCTGTGGAGCTGAGCGCTCCCAAGGACATTCTTTGATAACATCTGATCTGACTTCTGCCGGGAGGCTGAGCAACGTGGTTTCATGGCCCTGTGATGTCACCGCCTTCACTCATGTCTTTGTTTTGTCCTTTGTTTTGTCTGAATGTTGCCATGTGCCCTAATGTGTCCTTTTCTCTTTTTATTTTATTTTGTCAGAAACTGTGGAGTACTCACTTTTAACCCAGAAAAGGAATTTGAACAAACTTGGAATCCAGAAAAACTACCTTAGCAACTACTTTTTAGAGTCCTATTCTTGCAAACCAGAAAATTAATTAGACCAGCGCATACTTACTTACTTATACTTATCTGCCAACCCTTAATAGGAGTATCTGGTTTATTTACTTTGGATCAACATTTTTAGGTTTTTAACAACATTAAATCAATCTTCATGTTTTTTTGGACATTAAACTTCTTTTAACTACGTACGAAGCATCACCTCAATGCAGCAGTGGTTTGTTGATTGGGCTTTTCTAACATATTTGCTTTGACAAACAGTCGCTACTACAATTTATTTATTACAAATTAAAGGAGGAAAGCCGTAAAAAAGGTGATTTTTTCTCTACATAAATAAGCCATTCTCACAGCGTAGTTGTGATGTTTCCGTTCATTTATCTGATATCAAAACATTCATACAGGAGGGGAACAGTTGCTAAAATGACCCTCATACACAAAGCTTCATACATTTAGACCTTAACCTGCATCCAAACGCTGCTGGTTCCTACCTATTCGGTGTAAGATTATCTGGGGCCTCCGGGAGAAATCCAGCAGTCTGCGATGATCATCCATCTCTTCCTCGGACTTGACGATGATTTCTTAAAAGTCTGTCGATGTTTCTTCAGCAGGATTAACTGATCATTGAGAAACTCGTTTAGACAAAACTCTCAACAGCTCAGCAACTTCTTATTTGCGCCATCTTGTTGTTCTTCCTCCTATTCTTCTTCTTTGGGATTTTATGACTGTCGGCATTCACATTGTTGCATTACCGCCCCCTTCTGGATAATAGGAGCGGGTGACGTGTCTTGGCCAAGGACCATCTACTGGGATGAAACATAAGGCGGTAAACATGCTAAAGAAAAACTCACAACTTTTAAATGAAACATTACATTTAATTAGTTTCTAAGACATTAGTATAACTTAGATCTATCTAAATACACATAAACCATTTCAATGTAAAAAGACAGTAAAATTTAAGAGAAAACAGCTCAGCAGGAAAGACCAAAATATTATTACAATTAATTCAGCAAATTATTGTGGTTAAGGTGTCGACGCCTCAAGGCTGCAGGTGTTCCATCTGTGACCTATTTGTCAGAAACTGCCTGAACTTCTTGTCTTTTTCTATTCTTGTATGTTCAAGGAACTCAGCCATAGGCTGTGTGGTCAACTCTGTATAAGAGGAAGCCCTGAGCGACAGAGAACTCAGAGACTCCTTTGACACTCGTGTGTGTTCACTCTTGACGCTCACTGTGTGTTAATGGGATTTTCTCCAATTGCAATTGCTGTAATAAACTTGTACTTTTGCTCTGATGTCTGCCTCCTAGATTGATGTTGCTTTAACAACCCCTTGAACTTTTCCATATTTTGTCACATAATAAATACATACGTAAATATATTACATTGGAATTTTATGTGAATAAGCAACATAAAGTGGGATACAATTGTGAAGTAATACTGATCATGTGAACTTTGACTGGGCCATTCTAACCCTAACCCTAACCCTAACACATGAATATGTTTTGTTTTAAACCATCGCATTGTAGCCCTGACTTCATGTTTAGGGTGGTTGTCGAGCTGGAAGGTGAACCTCCGCTCTGCTGTATTTTTTCCGTTTTCAAATGTCACTCTCTGTAGTTATAAAGAGGGAAAAGACATGAATAAAAAAAAGCACAACGGAGGTCAGTGGCTCCCAGGCGCGTGCAGAGGGGGGGCTTTAGGGGCCTTGAGTCCCTGCCCCTTTTATCCTTGATGCCCGTAGTGCCCTTTTTGAGTTTTTTTTATTATTATTATTCTTTAATGTGTATGTCAGAAGGCCTGTTTGTGCCCCTCAGCAATAATATTTAGCTAAGTATAATAATTGAGTAAAAATAAACTAGTCTGGCTGCCCTCAGTCTAATAATGACTCTCAGAGCCTCCATGTTGTTCAGACTCCGGGTCCATGGTGAGGAGGAGGCAGATCTGTGTCCTCTAACTATCAAATTATGGGCAAGAATATTTTTTCATACACTGGTTTGTGAATTAAAATGTAGGTCTGATGTTGACGTTAGAAAAACTGTTTCTATTTATATTTTTATAATCGTCCTTGTAATAGCAGGACAAAACCCGCCTCGCCCCTAAACTCAGAAATGCTGCAGAGAAACTTCTGACTTTAACTTCATCATTCTGCTAAAGGCCCGGTTCGCTACAGGCAGCTTGAGTCGGTCCACCGATAGATAGAAAGAATGTCTGTCTTTATATCAGACATCCCGGTATAATACATGGTACTAACTGTCACCGCGAGTCACGACGCAGCTCACAGCCCCGGTACCACCTGGTACCACCTGGTACCACCTGGTACCACCCGCTGACTGTTCGCTCTGCTTCTCCTTAACGTTTCTACCAGGTGGGTTAAAGCTGCTGCTGACGGGATCTGGGCTGGAGGTTCGTGGCTGTAAATAGACGAAAACTTTTTCCACAGGTCACACATGAAAACGGCTTTTCACCAGAGTGAATCATCATGTGAGGCTCAAAAGCAGATTTGAAAGTGAAACGTTTTTTACATATGGCACATGAGAAAGGTTTTCTTCTTTCCTGATTTTGGTCCTCAGAATCAGCAGCTTCCTGGAAGATGTCTTGTTTCTTATTTGGTTCTGATTCAGTGTGGTCTGTTTGCTCATCAACAGGAACCACCATGCAGGTATCTGTCTCTTGTTTTAGCTCAAGCTGCTTATCACCCTGACTGTTGTAATCGTCTTTCTCATCCACTTTTATCTGCTGATGCTCTAGAACCTCCTGCTCTTCTTTTATCTGCAGATTTTCAGGCCATTCCTGATCTTGTTTCACCTGCAGAGGTTCTAACTCGTCCTTGTCCAGAGTGAAGCTCCTCTCCTGGTTACATATCTGCTCCTCATAAACATTATGTTGCAGGCAATCTGGGCAAGAAAACACAGAAAAACAAAGAATGATTTACTAAAGACCAAAATTCAAAGTAGTGCTACAGTCCTCCTCCTTCTTGTCCACGGTCGACAGCGCTCAGCTACTCCTGTTAACATTTTTTATCACTTGTCTAAACTGAATTTTGGCTGAACAAACTCTCACAAAAAACATCACCTGGTCACCATGGTTTTTTCGAGGTATTGTTGGTTCCTAAAACTACAACTTAAATCATTGCTTCATGATTTCATTGTCTTTAAGTCAACTTACCACATTTGCTTTGTTTTAATTTACTTCTACAATTCAATTAATTTAAAACAGTTTATTATCCCAATAGGGAATTAAATGTTGTAACTCATGTTTTGCTAAAAATGTGTTGTAGATGCTCATGGCTGTTGACAGGGAAGCATGTTGACATGTCAAATTTTTATGTGAATTTTATTTTGTATGCCTGCTATTTTGAACATCATTTTAAAGACGCAGCTCGAACAAAAATGTCTCATAATTTCACTTCAACTTCTGTTGAAGTAATACAGAAACTATATTACTTCAGCTTCTCCAGCAGCAATCTGTATTACTTCAACTCTATAGAAGCCTCTGACAGGAGACACTCTGTTGTTTTATAACAGCTTGATATAGAGGATGCTCATGGTAGTCCATAATGTTCTTTATGTGATGAAGGATTCTTTGCACTGTAATTTTCAGAGGGTCCTGAGTATCTGGCTTGTTTGCCAATTTCTTGTTCTGTTTTTCTCCTGTCTTTTTCTACGTGTTTGGAGCCGTTCTTTGCACATCCTCCAAATCTACAAATTATGGATCTGGACAACCGGTCTCTCAATACAATTGATCAAATTTTCTCGACGAGAAGACTGGGCACAGAAGAGCCCTCTTGTCCTGCGGGGACACAACCGGCAGGATTCACGCAGGATTTATTCATGATAACAGGATTTCTGTGGTTTGGAGCTTGCAAATAACTGGCTTATCGACAAATTTGTGACGGACTTGGCCAAACTAGCGAACACTGGACAGAGACGCAAGTTGGATGTGAGTCTTGCTGAGACTCGCAGCCCAGCTGAGGACTCAAACTCACTAACGGAATGGAATCAATACAATTGATCAAATTTTCTCCAAGAGAAAACTGGGCGCAGGAGACACTCTGTTGTTTTATAACAGCTTGACATAGAGCAGGGGTCGGCAACCAATGGCTCCGGAGCCACGTGTGGCTCTTTCATCCTTCTGTTGTGGCTCCCAGTGACTTTGGGAAATAGAATATTTTATTAAAATTAAATCATTAAAAAATTATAAATTAAAATCATTTTAAAATAAATTTCTAAATCTGAAGATTACGGTAAACTTGTAACATTAAAACAAAAGTTTTGGACATTTTTAGCACCCAAAATATACGTCATGTCTGCCGATAAGCGACAGGCATTCCTGGCGAACCCCACATGTCTGGCAGACCGCATTTTTTTAGCGCACTGATATTTATTGACTTTTTGATCCTTGCCTGGAAGATACATCATGAATAAATCCAAGAAAAGGAAACATTCTGAAGATGGCAGAACATTTAATTTTACATGGACAGATCATTTTTGCTTTCACCGCTGATGAAACTGGTTCATCAGTCTGCTTAATATGTGGCGAAAGACTGGCAAACAACAAGAAGTCAAATGTTGAAAGACATTTCGAGAACAAACACTCTGTCTTTCCTAAAAAATATCCTGAGGGAGAGGAGAGAAAAAAGGCCGTTTCGGAGCTGATGCGGAAGGCTGAAGCGAGCAGGAGTCACTTCAAGAAGTGCATTAAGATGCAAATTCTGCTACATGTGCCAGTTTCGTGGCTACTCAGGAAATAATCAAGCATGGTAAGCCATTTACAGATGGAGATTATCTACAAATATAAATGCATAACTATATATTGTTAAGTGAAATGGTCTTTTTTTCTTTAATTCAGGAGGACAGGTGAGATTTGCTCTAATTCCAAAACTACAACACATAGATTCTTCAAACCTAGATTGATTATTCTCAAATAATAGCAGAATATTTAGAACCATGCTTGTGATTTGTGAAACCTTGTTTTGACTTGTGAAACTTCAGTAAAGGGCGATTTTACCACTTTTTTGCATCTGGATCACACTAGAATGTCTCTAATTCCAAAACTACAACACCTAGACTCTTCAAACCTAGACTGGATTATTTTAAACTAAAAGCAGAATATTTAAAACTATGTTTCTGATTTGTTAAACTTTTCTCAGATTTGTGAAACTTCAAGACTTTGTTGTTTTTTGGGGGGTTTTATCTCTGTCAAAGTAGAACGTTTCTGATTCCAAATCTACAACACATATCTTCAAACCTAAACTAAATTATTCTCAACTAGTAGCAGAATATTTTTATCCATCTTTGGGATTTGTGAAACTTTTTTCTGATTTGTGAAAATCACCGCAGTGGCTTGTTGACTGAACTTTTATAAGTTATTTGGTTTGACAAACAATCGCCACTTTATGCTCAACAGAATTATTTTAAGCATCGTCTTAATCATCCCCCTCATGTTTAAAGCTGAACTTTATGTTATCTTGTGGAAAAAAAAATATTCTGGATTTTAAACAGAAGAAGTCTGTGGTTTCACTACAGCTAAAGCAGCCAACCCACTTAAATCCTGCCCACACAAATTTAGCAGATTTTACTCAATAAGTTGAAGACTACAGATAGATTTTATTACAGACTCAAAGTCCAAATTACATAAAAAAAAGAAAACAAAATAAAAGACAAAAAAAAGATAAAAGAATAACAAGTACATAAAAAATGGCTACTACCCATCCAGGAGGCAGTCATACCAATGTCTCCAGAGTACAGATGAGTATTTTACTGCACTATATTTAACGCTCGTCAACAGTATGATCATTCTTATTAGACTTGTTTACACGACAACTAAAATTATACATAAGCTTTCTTAAAACAGCCATCAAAGTGATACAAACAGTTCACTGGCACTGGTCCATCTGGGCTTATTTAACAATAGTCTTAATGCATCATTATAACCCACCTTCAATCTTTGAAGACTGGCTTAGAGAGGTCATTCATATAAAAATTAAACAATATAGGAGATAAAATGCTTCCTTGTCTGACTCCATTGCCGACACCAAAGGATGCAGACATACAGTTGTCCCATTTCACCTGCATAGTTTGATTAGCATACCAGTAAGACAGACATCTTACTGTATATTTGGGCACACTAGCTAGGCACAATTTTAAAAATAGTTTTCTATTTTTTACACGATCAAAAGCCTTAGTGGCGTCTAAAAAACACAGAAAAACTGTAGATGTTTTACTGGTATAGTTAGTCAGTAATTCTTTTAGGCCATATATACACATATCAGTGCCATATTTGGACTTGAACCCAAATTGATTGTCTGTAGACATAATCTTTACAAATTTTGGCAAAATAATTAGTTAAAAGACTTAGGCAGTGCACTAGCTAGGGCGATAGGTCTGTAGTTATCAGAGCTGCCGATTTTACCAGCTTTGTTTATAATCATTGGAAGTAGAAGAACATTCATCAAGGTATCAGGAATAAAATTATGAATAAAACCAGTGAAACACAAGGCAAGAGGGACGACCCTTGAACTTGCAAATTTGAGATGTTCAGCTGACATAAGATCCATTCCTGTAGATTTATTTACAGACAGTTCTTTAATTGCTTGATAGACCTCGTGTGTTTTGATAGTTTCTACAGTTCTAACCTTGTCAACTTGGAACGGTTCACTCTGTACACAGGTGAATAACTTGCTGTAGTGGTGTTGCCAAAAATCTACAATCATATCAGTCTAATCCAGGGGTGGGCACTCCTGGTCCTCGAGGGCCGGTGTCCTGCAACTTTTAGATGCATCTCTACTTCAACACACCTGAGTCAAATAATGAGGTCGTTAACAGGACTCTGGAGAACTTGACTGCACTTAGGAGGGGATTCAGCTGTTGGATTCAGGTGTGTTGGACCAGGGAGACATCTAAGAGTTGCAGGACACCGGCCCTCGAGGACCAGGAGTGCCCACCCCTGGTCTAATCTGACCTAACTGGCACCTCAAAGGGGATCTGATCAACAGTGGACATATTGTATAAGATCTTAAGGTATACCAAAGCAGCATGAGCATCTGCTGTAGTGATACAAAGGTCCAACCAAGACGTAGTATGTCAGGCTTCACTTATATAAGTGTAGATATAAGTTGGCAAAAGTTCTTTACTTGACAATATTAGATTAGATTCTGTACAAAAATGAATCAGGTGTTTAGCAAACAGCGAGTTTTTATCTGAGATGTCGCATTCATGTCACCCATAACAGCTATGTTATGGTCAGAAATAAAATGACAAATTAGGCCTCTTCATTACAATTTCTTTTTTGGATGTTTTTGTGCTCTAGATTAATTATTACCTGAGTGATTTCTCATGTGTACAGTTAAATGACATTTTTCATTCAAACCAAACAAATCAGACACCAAAAAGGCCTCTTACTTGTGTGAATTACAACATGCTTAAGTAAAACACGTTTTTGCCTGAAACATTTCCCACACGTCACGCATTAAAAAGAGCTTTTCCCCAGTGTGAGTTCTCATATGAGCATCAAAAGAAGATTTGAAAGCAAAACACTTTCCACAGGTCACACATGAAAACAGCTTCTCACCTGTGTGAATCGTCATGTGAAGTGTTAAATGGCGTTTTTGAGCAAAACACTTTCCACAGGTCACACATAAAAATGGCTTTTCACCTGAGTGAATCGTCATGTGCTGAGTTAAATATTGTTTGCAACTAAAACTTTTCCCACAGGTGACACATGAAAAAGACTTTTCTCCTGTGTGAGTTCTCACATGAACATTGAAAGCAGATTTGAAAGCAAAACATTTTCCACAGTTCACACATGAAAATGGCTTTTCACCTGTGTGAATCATCATGTGATTAGTTAAAACGTGTTTTTGGCTAAAAGATTGTCCACAGGTATCACATGAAAAAGGCTTTTCCTCCGTATGAGTTCTCAAATGAGCGTTGAAAGCAGATTTGAAAGTAAATCGCTTTTCACAGATCACACACATGAAAGGCTTTTCACCTGTGTGAATCGTCATGTGCTTAGTTAAAACCTGTTTTTGACTAAAACTTCTACCACAAGTCATACATGAAAATGGCTTTTCACCCGTATGAGTTCTCATGTGAGCCTCAAAAGCAGCTCTGAAAGCAAAACGCTTTTCACAAATGACACATGAGAAAGGTTTTCTTCTTTCCTGATTTTGGTTCTCAGTTTCAGCAGCTTCGTGGAAGATGACTTGGTTCTTCTTTGGTTCTGATTCAGTGTGGTCTGTTTGTTCATAAACAGGAACCATCATTCTGGTATCAGTCTCCTGTTTTAGCTCAAGCTGTTCATCACCCTGACTGTTGTAACCTTCTTTTTCATCCACTTTTATCTGCTGATATTCTAGATCCTCCTTCTCTAATTTTATCTGCTGATATTCTAGATCCTCCTGCTCTTCTTTTATCTGATGATCTTCTGGCTCTTCTTGTTCTTGTTTCACCTGCAGAGGTTCTGACTCCTCCTGGTCCAGAGTGGATCTCCTCTCCTGGTTATAAACGTTACACTGCAGGGAATCTGGAGAAGAAAACAGAGAAAAAGACGAATTAACTTCATTGAAGTAAATGAAAAACTTTCATCATTTAAGAGAGATGTCACCAAACAAAAAACATTATTAAACACCTGAAAACACCTGAAAATGTAAGAGCATAGAAAGAGAACAGTTCACATATTCAGTTGAAGTTTGGAGACTTCTCTAATGGCCATGGCTGTCTTCATGTATGAAAGAGTGCGCAACTTTCAAACTAAAAATTGGCGCAAGGACAAACAAAAAACCGCGTACAAAACAATTCACATGCATAAAAGCGGGCGCATGAAAATGGCTGCTCATCTTTCCTTTCTACATCCTAATTTGCCAGAAATAGTGTGCAGCCACTGGTCCGCCTTGTCGCCACCCATAAATACATTTGTAAATTAGTTTATATGCCCAGAATACTTCCACCACATGTCCCAGTAACTAAGGCAATAGTCCTTGTTTTTCAGGAGCTCGTAACAATAATAACTACACATTTTATTTAGAACAGGGATGCCCAAAGCCTCGAGGGCCAGCATCCCGCATGTTTTGGTACGCTCCCTGGTTTAACACACCCGGATCCAATGATGGCTCATTACAAGGCCTAAGAAGAACACTGACATGTTGCCACCAGGGTGAGAACTAAAACATGCAGGATGCAGGGGACCCCTCATTTAGAAGGTGCATTTTACGCCACGTAATTAGAATTCAACTTTATTGCCATTGCACTGTCATAAGTACAAGCAACGAGATGCAGTTTGCATCTATCCAGAAGTGCTCTACGAGATATAAATATTTATTTACAGATGTACAAGACTATGTATGTATGGACTATAAGGGGTTATAGCAAAGAGATATAGATATTGTGTATAAATATAAATATAAATATGGGAGCTATATACACAGATTATAAGGTCACTCCACAAAAATTACAATAAATATTAAAGGAAAAAAATCCAAATAATAAAAACAATGAAAATAATAAATACAGTGTTGGTTAATTCAAATGGAAGTGTTTGTGTGAACAGCAGAGCGTTCAGCCAGGATGTAAACAATAAAAACAATAAAAAAATTTAAACCATGAAAAAAAACATTGGGTTTGATGCTTCTTGGTCTAAATAACAGAGATTGAAGTCTGGTTTTAATGTATTTAGGCGAATTTTGGCGCTTTGTAGTTTGTTATTTTCCACAAAAACGTTTGCGTGGCTGGCGCACATTTTCATGGCAGATAAAAAGTTTGCGTATATTTATACAAACTTTCACGTGCATTCAATTTTATACATGCCAGCTTTTGCATAAAATATGTGTGAAAACACGCTTCATACATTAAAATGATTTATTCCTCATAGTTTTTTAGTTATTATTTATTGTTATTTTAAAATACATTTTATTATGTTTAGGTGGGAGTTTTTTTTGCAGAGTATTACTATATTTATACAAATGTCATAATTTTTTCCTCTGCTTATTTGACTAGATCTGAGTTACAGATCCCGATTATCAGGACTGCTGTAACAGTAACGTTGCACAATCTGAAGGATAATAAAATCAGTCAGTGAAAGTCAGCAATGACGACTGAAGTGCTGCCGTTAACATCCAGATTGTGTTTATTTTTATTTGTTAACAAACCTTTTACAGTTTGTCTTACCATCGTCTTATAAACCTGGTTTACTTTTCTCACAAGTAATAATGAACTTCACACATTAACCTTTTCACTATTCCATCCTTCACTTAGAGGAAGACAGCCACGGTATAGTGCGTCAAAAAGGAAACAACTATTTTAAAGCTTTACTGCATTTGGCTGTACATTAACTGGAATAAGGATTAAAATGTGCATTGATTTTAAATGAATACCAATCAACATAGAATTACAAGACTTACAAAAAAAAACAGAACTTAATTTAACATAGCGTTGTCTCAAATTTGACCTCAATTCTTACACTTTATGAACAAATAACTAACTTTAACCTTTAACTTTGGCTGGACTCACTTTAGTCTTATGCTCTGTCCTACATTGAGTCACCAAGCAACTTGCACTGGATATTATTCAAACAAAAGCAAAATAAAACTCCTAAAACCCAAAGTTACTAAAATATCAAGGCACCTCATCTTGCGAGACTTTCGCAGCGCGGACTAGCAAACTGACAAATTTACACGTAGCTGAAGTTGGTTTCCGATTCCAGCTTCTGATTCGGGAAATGGCTAAAAGGCGATTCCGCCTAATTTTTCACTACCTTCCACATCTTTAATCGACTCTAGTTTAAAAACTATAACACCGGGCGTGCCGTGGTGGCGTAGGGGAAAGAGCGACCCATATTTGGAGGCCTTGAGTCCTCGTCGCGGGTTCGACTCCCGGACCCGACGATATTTGCCGAATGTCTTCCCCGTTTCCTGTCAGCCTATTGTCATATAAGGGACACTAGAGCCCACAAAAGACCTCCTGGAGGGGTAAAAAAAAAAAACTATAACACCTAGACTCTTCAAATCAGGCCTGGATTATTCTGCTCTAATTGCAAAATACTTATAACCATATTTATAATTTGTGAAACTGCAATAAAAGGGTCATTTTCACCCTTTTTTCGGTCTCAGTCACACGAGGTAGAAGATAATTTATCTTTTATGGTGCCAGTAATGCTGAAATTAATAGTAAATAATAAAGATATTGTGGTACTCTGATTTAGCGATGTAATTATATTAGTTGTGTTACCACCCCCACGCCACTAGAGGCAGTAGCAAGCCCAAAAAGATGCAACTAAGGAGCAGATTTAGAAATACACCGAAAGCTATATTTTATAGCTGTATTTGTTTTCCGTTTTCAAATGTAAATGTAAATCAACGGAGGTCACTCTGTCCATTTTCTCTCTACATCAATAAGCCATTTTCACAGCGTAATTGTGATTCCTGCGTTCATTTACCGATTAACAAAACATTTATACGGGAAAAGAACATTTACTAAAATGATCCTCATACAGAAAGGTGCAGACATTTAGACCTTAACCTGCATCCAAACGCTGGTGGTTCCTACCTATTCGGTGTAAGATTATCTGGGGCCTCCGGGAGAAATCCAGCAGTCTGCGATGATCATCCATCTCTTCCTCCGACTTGACGATGATTTCTTTAAACTCTGTGAATGTTTCTTCAGCAGCAGTTAACGGCTCGTTGATAAACTCGTTTAGAGAAACAGTCGAACATTCAACCAAACAGACCATGCGCCATTTTCTTTGTCTTCTTTATCTTCTTCTTCTTTGGGATTTTATGACTGTCGTTCATTCATGTCATTGCATTACCGCCACCTCGTGGATCTTACGATCATCTAAAGATTTCTCATACAGTGCCAGTTCTCTTAGAAAAACCTAAAGTCTTTTCATAGTACTAATAGAAAACAGCTGCAGCAGAAAAGAGAAAAATACAACTAAGACCCAAGAAACACTAAATTATTGAAGACAATAATAATCAACCATACTTTCTAAAATCAAGAACAATCAATGTATGAAAATTAGTTTATAATGAATATTAAAAGTAATTATTGTTCATTTATTCATTCAGCTTTTACATAGGTAGAGTTATACTGGTTAATATAATTTGAAACAAATAACAGAATCAGTTACAATGTCATTTTGTTTTAAAGAGAAGCTTAGAGATTATTTGTACATATAAAAAATAAGGATGTAAGCTTATGTGAAATTTTTATCAAGTTTGATGGATTAAAAAGCCCCACCCAAATAAATAATCGAGCATTATGGCATCGGCTATATGTTGTAATGACATCATATAAAACCTTATCGTATCGAACATCTGTTTTTAATGTGTAATTTGACCCTTGTTGCGTATTACAGGACATAGATAGCACAGAATTTAACAGTACAAATTCATAACATAGATCAATATCAAAGTTCATACATTTTAGCAGAGCGAGACAAAATTTAGCATAATGCATGTTTTTCTGACTTTACTGGAATCACATATTTAACAAGCAAAAAAAAGACTGTCAACGATTTTAACCAAGTAAACAACTTGTTAAATACACCAACAACATTGCGGCCACAGCCCCGAATGGCCGCCTCGACAATGGAGGCACGGAACATGGTCCACTCAGACTCCATGTCCCCCACCTCCCCCGGGACGTGTTCGAAGTTTTGCCGGAGATGGGAGTTAAAGCTCCGTCTCACAGGGGATTCCGCCAGACGTTCCCAGCAGACCCTCACAACACGTTTGGGCCTGCCAGGTCTGACCGGCTTTCTCCCCCACCACCGGAGCCAACTCACCACCAGGTAGTGGTCAGTGGACAGCTCCGCACCTCTCTTCACCCGAGTGTCCAAGACATGCGGCCGAAGATCTGATGAAAGGGTGACAAAGTCGATCATCGAACTGTGGCCTAGGGTGTCCTGGTGCTAAGTGCACATATGGACACCCTTATGCCTGAACATGGTGTTCGTTATGGACAATCCGTGACGAGCACAAAAGTCCAACAACAGAACACCGCTCGAGTTCAGATCGGGGGGGCCCCTCCGGGTCTCACTGTCACTGCCCACGTGAGCGTTGAAGTCCCCAGCAGAACAAGGGACTCCTCAGAAAGAGCACTCTGCATTACTCCTTATAAGGACTCCAAGAAAGGTGGGTAATCTGAACTGTCGTTAAGCAGAAATGACAGTCAGGACCCGTCCCCCCACCCGTAGGCAGAGGGAGGTTACCCTCTCATTCACAAGGTGTAAACCCTAACTTACAGGCGCCGAGATGGGGAGCAACAAGTATGCCCACTCCTGCCCGACACCTTTCACCATGGGCAACTCCAGAGAGGAAGTATGTCCTGCCCCTCTCAAGGACATTGGTTCCAGAACTAGAGGCAGGCGTCGAGGTGAGACAGCCTGCTTCTACCTGGAACCTCTCAACCTCACACACTGGCTCCGGCTCCTTCCCCACCAGAGAGGTGACATTCCACATCCCAAGAGCCAGCTTCTGCAACCGAGGATCGGACTGCCAGGGCCCCCTCCCTCGGCCACCACCCATCACACATTGCACCCGACTCCTTTGGCCCCTCTCGCAGGTGGTGGGCCCATGGGAGAGGAGACCCATGTCTCCTCTTCAGGCTGAGAACGGCTGGGCTCCAAGGGTAAGAGCCCAGTCATCAGGCGCTCGCCATCGTACACCCCCTCCAGGCCTGGCTCCAGAGTGGGGCCCGGTGACCCGTGTCCAGGCGAGGGAACACACAGACAAAATGCAAGTGTATAGTCAATGGTAAATGTACTTATAGCGATTTATCTAGTGCAGAGGATGCCAAAGTGCTTTACATGTTGATGGTGGTAAGCTACATTGTAGCCCCAGCTGCCCTAGGGTAGACTGATTGAAGCTGCTACAGAATCGGCGCCATCGGACTTCTGACTAACAGCAGGCAAGGCAGGTTTGGTGCCTTGCTCAAGGACTCAACAATTGAGATGGATGTGGGGATTTCGAACCGGCAACCCATCAGTTACAGGAACCACAGTGGCTACAACCAGTACAGGTGTAGTGCCACCATCAACAGGGTTCAAATAAAAAACATAACATACACTAAAGGAAAACTCAAAACTTTTAATTTTACTTATATAAATACACATAAAAATGGTTACAACATAAAAAGAGAGAAATCTAAATGCTGCAGCAGAAGAGAGAAAAATAATTACAGCTAAAATTAGAGAAGAAAACAAATTATTGAAAATAATCACATGCACTTTGTGCAATCAATGCATGAAAATTAGTTTGTGGTGAATCTTACATTTTCTTTAAAGTACAAATGCATTTTTTTATTTGAAGAGATTTTAATTAGGTAAAAAAAGTTAATATAATTTGAAAGAAATTAAATCAGTTTCAATCTCATTTCACTTTAAAGACAAAACTATCACAAATACTTTTCTTGCAGATTTTTTGATAACACTCAATTATATACATTCTATTGTTGATCTAAAAAACTACAAAAATAAACCCCACTAACTCTCTCTATTGTACAGAATAATACCAATCAATCCCTCAAGTCCAATCATATGAGAATGTTCTGGAAGGGAGTCCATGTCCGGTCAAACTCTGTTAATGCATGAAATAGTCAGTGGGCCCCCAAGCCTCTTCATCTATCAGCATCAGTACTGGCACTCCTCAGGGCTGTGTGCTGAGCCCTCTGCTCTTCATGTTGTACACACACAACATACAGTTTGACATAAACAGTATGTTAATACAATAACATACAGTTTATCATTATTGTTTGTTGATACAGAACATACCAGAAAAACAGAACAAAGCATCTCTGAAGGAAAATGTGTCATGGTTGCACATCTCAAAGTATCCAAATGATCACATTTAACAAATACAACATAGGACATGTATGGAAAATACTTCTACTGCTTTTCAACTGTGTGACGCGTCATGTGCTGAGTTAACTGTTGTTTTTGAATAAAACTCTTCCCACAGTTCCCACATGAAAACGGCTTTTCACCAGTGTGAATCATCATGTGCAGAGTTAAATGCGATTTTTGACAAAAACTCTTCCCACAGTTCCCACATGAAAACGGCTTTTCGCCAGTGTGAATCATCATGTGCCGAGTTAACCGCTGTTTTCGAATAAAACTTTTTCCACAGTTCCCACATGTAAACGGCTTTTCACCTGTGTGAATCATCATGTGCCGAGTTAACTGCTGTTTTCGAATAAAACTTTTTCCACAGTTCACACATGAAAACGGCTTTTCACCAGTATGAATAATCATGTGCCGAGTTAAATGCTGTTTTCGAATAAAACGTTTTCCACAGTTCACACATGAAAACGGCTTTTCACCAGTATGAATCATCATGTGCTGAGTTAACTGCTGTTTTTGAATAAAACCTTTTCCACAGTTCCCACATGAGAACGACTTTTCACCAGTATGAATCATCATGTGCTTAGTTAAAACATGTTTATGACTAAAACTTTTTCCACAGTTCACACATGTAAACGGCTTTTCACCCGTATGAGTTCTCATGTGAACAACAACAGATTTTGAAGTCAAACGCTTTTCACAGATGACACATGAGAAAGGTTTTCTTCTTTCCTGATTTTGGTTCTCAGCTTCAGCAGCTTCCTGGAAGATGTCTTGGTTCCTGTTTGGTTCTGATTCAGTGTGGTCTGTTTGCTCATCAACAGGAACCACCATGCAGGTATCAGTCTCCTGTTTTAATTCAATCTGTTCTTCACCCTGACTGCAGTAAACTTCTTTCTCTTCCACTTTTATCTGCTGGTGTTTTAGATCCTCCTGCTCTTCTTTTATCTGATGATCTTCTGGCTCTTCCTGTTCTTGTTTCACCTGCAGAGGTTCCAACTCCTCCTGGTCCAGAGTGGATCTCCTCTCCTGGTAATAAATGTTACACTGCAGGCAATCTGGACAAGAAAACAGATTAAAAAAGCAATCGTTATTTTATTGAAGTAAATGGGAGAAATCGTTCATCGTTTACGACAGAAATGAAAAAAATGAAAAAACCCACACCGACAAATTTAAGAGCGTAGACAGAGAGACAGATCAGAGAGACAGTTTATTTATAGGTTAATAATTGTTTAGTTTTTGTTGCTTTGTGTTTGTTACTTACTTTTGTAAGTTAGACATTAAGAACTGTGGGTCCATTTTCTGTAAGTATAGGGACTGGTATAGGACCAGCATGCACTGGGTTGGGCCTGTGGGTTTTGACCAGAGCAGGAGAGGAAACAATGAAAAGTAGTGATGGTGAGATGCAGCTTCATGAAGCCCTGAGGAACTCCATCCATCTAAAAATTAGCATCAATGCTAAAGAAAGCTGCAATCATATGAGGAGAATGACCAGAATGTTTACCAACATGTACTTGCACCATTCAGTATGATAAAGTAAATATATCAGCTGAAATTAGCCAAAATGCTAATGTTAGCATGAATGCTGTCAGTAGCATGTGGGGCATCACTAGCATGTTGTCTGTACTTTACTTACTCCATTCGGTATACTAAACATGGCTAATAAGTAAGAAAATTAGCTAATAGCTTATTTAAGCTAAAAACTAATGCAGCAAAGATATTAGCAAAGATAATGCAGGCTAACATTATTTCACTGCCGATGGTAGTGCACTAACCTTAGAAGAATATTAAGGCTTTTATTTTGAAATCTTCAGTAAGCTTCATATTAAATGGCCATACTAATTCAATGTGTATTCAATGTGAATGCTGTCAGTAGCATGTGGGGCATCACTATTCAGAGATGCAATGAGTTTATAGCAGTTGTTTCACCATGTCTGTAGTTCTGACATTCTGCCATCACTGTGGTTCTAAAGAGCAGCTCAGAGAGGCAGACAAAATTCTGTCTATTTTGAGTCTAAGCAGCAGTTATTTTGAGGTGTAGAACAATAGGTGCCTGCCATGCAATGCATAGAGATTGCATCCCTATGCATTGCTATGGGCAGGCCCCAAATAGGCAACGTGAAAACAACATGAAGCTTTACAATGAATAAACAAGTTTAAAATGTTTGTGATTCTGATACATAAATTCTGATGAATCTGGTTGTATGAAACAATGGCTGGATCCAAAAGAAAACTAGAAACAAATAGAAAAGAGGGTTGTGATTGGCTTGTTACTCGCTATGTCACCAGGGACAACGATTTATTACTAAAAAATAAAAACTTTAACTGCTCAGGTTTAGGTGAGTTCTCTGTCTTACCCGCTTCATTACTCAACACATCAGTTGTGAAGTAAAGTTTGATCTTTGTTATTTGCTTGTCAAACTGGAAAAAAATAAACTATAAAAGCAATTTTCTAGTTTTTTGGACATTGAACTTCTTTTACCTTCGTACGAAGCATCACCTCAGTGCAGCAGTGGCTTGTTGACTGAACTTTTATAGGATGTTTGGTTTGACAAACAATCGCCACTACAATTTATTTATTACAAATTATTACATTTTACAGCTACTAACACACTATTATTGTTTCATGCTGTTTGCTTTACTAACCTTGCGCTGCATTGTTCACATTTCTCCTGTTTTCAAAAGTAAGTTTGATTAGTTAAAGGAGGAAAAGCCATAAAAGGTCCTTTTATTTCTACATCAATAAGCCATTTTCACAGCGTAATTGTGATTCCTGCGTTCATTTACCGGTTAACAAAACATTTATACGGGAAAAGAACATTTACTAAAATGATCCTCATACAGAAAGGTGCAGACATTTAGACCTTAACCTGCATCCAAACGCTGGTGGTTCCTACCTATTCGGTGTAAGATTATCTGGGGCCTCCGGGAGAAATCCAGCAGTCTGCGATGATCATCCATCTCTTCCTCCGACTTGACGATGATTTCTTTAAACTCTGTGAATGTTTCTTCAGCAGCAGTTAACGGCTCGTTGATAAACTCGTTTAGAGAAACAGTCGAACATTCAACCAAACAGACCATGCGCCATTTTCTTTGTCTTCTTTATCTTCTTCTTCTTTGGGATTTTATGACTGTCGTTCATTCATTTCATTGCATTACCGCCACCTTGTGGATCTTACGATCATCACATCTAAAGATTTCTCATACAGTGCCAGTTCTCTTTGAAAAACGTAAAATCTTTTCTTCCACTTTATCTAAATAAAACAAATACAATATTAGTATTCCAGTTTTCCACAAATCCAAAGTTAATATTGTCTTCTGATTCGTATCTCCTACATCCCGCAACATGTTTCACAGTTTCTTCCCTCCACCAGATCAGAACCTTTCCTATAGTTTCCGTATATCCACAATGATCGCTGCTGCTTTGTTCGGAGTTACCGCTGGTTCCGCCCATCCTGTGGCTTATTGAGAGCCGATCAGCACCGGCTTGTTCACTGAATTGTGCGGTGCTGGTGGTCGAGTGTAAAAGACTTTTAACGGTTTTATCTATTTGAATTTTCTACCGGTATTTTAATAATAGTTTGTATTTTTTTCTTTTTTAGCTCTGAGGATTGATGGTGGTGCGTTTGGCCCAGATGGTGGCGCCCCCTGTTGCTGTGGCTGTCCCGTGATCAATATGATAGAAGCTGTGTGGAAAATTAATAATATGAAAGGTTCAATTTATTTTGAAATGATCAGTTTTTAACTGTTTTATTATTTCTTATTATGATTTAGCATTATACATTGAAAGTTACATTATGAATGTGTATTACACAGGGCCTCACCCTGCATGAAGTTGTTTGTGCCTCTGAGCTGCTGTGCTGCAAGGGGAGCTGAAATCAGTCAGACAGGAGGCGCTTAACCCCACTCTGCAGCTGCAGCAGCTTGAGGTTGTGTTTTTTCCAGCGACTTTAACTCTGTGCACATCAGTAACCTGAAAATAGACAAAGACGAATAGTTTTGATGGCGGGCAGAGAGTGGGTTGTAGTTGAAACCTAAGCACGGGTGTTTCACAACATTACCTGTTTGACACATGTTGTGTGTTCTTTTCTTTGAAGGTGGTTATCCCTTAAGCTTCTCAGAATTACCATCCCCACCTCTCTTGAGTGAGAGGCTCTGTATAAAGAGAGGCGGTCTCACTCTGTCTACTCAGAACTGTTTTTTCTTTTATCTGTACTGGTTCTCCATCTGCAGATGCTAATAAAGCTGTTTTGTTCCTCTTAGTTCGCGCCTTGGTCTCCTAATTTTCACCACTTAACAGCTGCTACACAATCGGCGCCATCGGACTTCTGACTAAGGGCAGGCAAGTCAGGTTTGGTGCCTTGCTCAAGGACTCGACAACTGAAATGGATGTGGAGAGTTTGAACTGGAAACCCATCAGTTGCAGGAGCCACAGCGGCTACACCCAGTATAGCTGTAGTGCCATCATCTACTGGGTTCAAATATAAGGCATAACATACACTAAAGGAAAACTCAAAACTTTTAATCTTAAATGAAATGTTACACTTTAACTTCTTTCTAAAATACATATATAAAAACACATGAAAATCGTTTCAACACAAAAATACAGTAATCTAAATGCTGCAGCAGAAAAGAGCAAAATATTACAGCTAAAACAAGAGAAAAAAAGCAAATAATTGAAAATAAGCCTCTTCATCTTTCAGCATCAGTACTGGCACTCCTCAGGGCTGTCTGCTGAGTCCTCTGCTCTTCATGTTGTACACACACAACATAAAGTTTCACATAAACAGTAAGTTAATACAATAACATACAGTTTATCATTATTGTTTTTTGATACAGAATATGCAAAAAAACAAACATCTCTGAAGGAAATTGTGTCATGGTTGCACATCTACAAGTATCCAAAGGTGAAGATCCAAATTATCACACTTAACAAATAAAACAATTTTGAGCTTTAAAGACATGAAACCCCTCCAGTCTTTCATTCAAGTTTTTAACCAAATAAATTCTATAGTGAACCTCAACATAGGACATATATGAGAAATACTTCTACGGCTTTTCAACTGTGTGACGCCTCAAATGTTGAGATAAACTGAATTTGCGACTAAAACGTTTCCCACAGGTCAAACATGAAAACGGCTTTTCACCTGTGTGAATCATCATGTGCTCAGTTAATAGCTGTTTTTGACAAAATCTTTTCCCACAGTTCACACATGAAAACGGCTTTTCACCAGTGTGAATCATCATGTGCTGAGTTAAAGTCGGTTTATGCCTAAAACGTTTTCCACAGTTCACACATGAAAAAGGCTTCTCACCAGTGTGAATCATCATGTGTTGAGTTAAATGCTGTTTTTGAATAAAACTTTTCCCACAGGTCACACATGAAAACGGCTTCTCACCAGTGTGAATCATCATGTGTTGAGTTAAATTCTGTTTTTGAATAAAACCTTTCCCACAGGTCACGCATGAAAACGGCTTTTTACCTGTGTGAATCATCATGTGCTCAGTTAACTGCTGTTTATGACTAAAACTTTTTCCACAGTTCACACATGTAAACGGCTTTTCACCCGTATGAGTTCTCATGTGAACAACAACAGATTTTGAAGACAAACGCTTTTTACAGATGTAACATGAGAAAGGTTTTCTTCTTTCCTGATTTTGGTTCTCAGCTTCAGCAGTTTCCTGGAAGATGACTTGGTTCCTGTTTGGTTCTGATTCAGTGTGGTCTGTTTGCTCATCAACAGGAACCAACATGCAGGTATCAGTCTCCTGTTTTAATTCAATCTGTTCTTCACCCTGACTGCAGTAAACTTCTTTCTCTTCCACTTTTATCTGCTGGTGTTTTAGATCCTCCTGCTCTTCTTTTATCTGATGATCTTCTCGCTCTTCCTGTTCTTGTTTCACCTGCAGAGGTTCCAACTCCTCCTGGTCCAGAGTGGATCTCCTCTCCTGGTAATAAATGTTACACTTCAGGCAATCTGGAGAAGAAAACAGAGGAAAAAAGCAATCGTTATTTTATTGAAGTAAATGGGAGAAATCGTTCATCGTTTACGACAGAAATGAAAAAAATGAAAAAACCCACACCGAAAAATTTAAGAGCGTAGACAGAGAGACAGATCAGGCGACAAATCCAGCTGACAATTGGAGAATTCTCAAATGAACGGATATTAAATATTTTTTATTTATTATAAAATTAATAATAGTTGCCAATGTTGTTAATATTTACGAGTAAATTTTATTATTTCAAGATATTACTTAACTTGGAGCTATCATTACTTTTATTTGTGTTAAAATTTGATTTTAGTTCACTTTATATTTTGGGGTTTATTTACAGAGTTTATTTGTAGGTTAATAATTGTTTAGTTTTTGTTGCTTTGTGTTTGTTATTTACTTTTGTAAGTTAGACATTAAGAACTGTGGGTCCATTTTCTGTAAGAATAGGGACTGGTATAGGACCAGCATGCACTGGGTTGGGCCTGTGAATGTTTCTTCAGCAGCAGTTAACGGCTCGTTGATAAACTCGTTTAAGCTGGACTGAAGATATTTTTAGAGAAACACTCAAACATTCAACAAAACAGACCACGTGCCGTCC